>NC_091352.1:3189642-3192142 GCF_038502225.1 Cherax quadricarinatus | reverse complement strand
CTGATGGGTTTCTAGATGGGTGGTGATCTTGCTTCTTAGGACCCTTTCAAAGATTTTTATGATATGGGATGTTAGTGCTATTGGTCTGTAGTTCTTTGCTGTTGCTTTACTGCCCCCTTTGTGGAGTGGGGCTATGTCTGTTGTTTTTAGTAACTGTGGGACGACCCCCGTGTCCATGCTCCCTCTCCATATGATGGAAAAGGCTCGTGATAGGGGCTTCTTGCAGTTCTTGATGAACACAGAGTTCCATGAGTCTGGCCCTGGGGCAGAGTGCATGGGAATGTCATTTATCGCCTGTTCGAAGTCATTTGGCGTCAGGATAACATCGGATAGGCTTGTGTTAATCAAATTTTGTGGCTCTCTCATAAAAAATTCATTTTGATCTTCGACTCTCAGTCTGGTTAGCGGCTTGCTAAAAACTGAGTCATATTGGGACTTGAGTAGCTCACTCATTTCCTTGCTGTCATCTGTGTAGGACCCATCTTGTTTAACTAGGGGCCCAATACTGGACGTTGTTCTCGATTTTGATTTGGCATAGGAGAAAAAATACTTTGGGTTTCTTTCGATTTCATTTATGGCTTTTAGTTCTTCCCGCGATTCCTGACTCCTAAAGGATTCTTTTAGCTTAAGTTCGATGCTTGCTATTTCTCTGACCAGTGTCTCCCTACGCATTTCAGATATACTGACCTCTTTTAGCCGCTCTGTTATTCTTTTCCGTCGCCTGTAAAGGGAGCGCCTGTCTCTTTCTATTTTACATCTACTCCTCCTTTTTCTTAGAGGAATAAGCCTTGTGCATACATCGAGTGCCACCGAGTTAATCTGTTCTAGGCATAAGTTGGGGTCTGTGTTGCTTAGTATATCTTCCCAGCTTATATCGGTTAGGACTTGGTTTACTTGGTCCCACTTTATGTTTTTGTTATTGAAGTTGAATTTGGTGAATGCTCCCTCGTGACTAATCTCATTATGTCGGTCTGGGGCTCCGCGCATACATGACTGAACCTCAATTATGTTGTGATCTGAGTATATTGTTTTTGATATGGTGACATTTCTTGTCAGATCATCATTGTTAGTGAAGATGAGGTCTAGTGTATTCTCCAGTCTAGTAGGCTCTATTATTTGCTGGTTTAAATTGAATTTTGTGCAGAGATTTAAAAGCTCGTGTGAGTGTGAGTTTTCATCAGAGCTGCCTCCTGGTGTTATTACTGCAACAATATTATTTGCTATATTCCTCCATTTTAGGTGCCTTAAGTTGAAATCCCCCAGGAGCAAGATGTTGGGTGCAGGAGCTGGAAGATTTTCCAGACAGTGGTCAATTTTTAACAGCTGTTCCTGGAATTGCTGGGATGTTGCATCCGGAGGCTTGTAGACTACCACAATGACTAGGTTTTGGTTCTCGACCTTTACTGCTAAAACTTCCACTACATCATTTGAGGCATTTAGCAGTTCTGTGCAAACAAGTGACTCTGCAATGTACAGGCCAACCCCCCCTTTTGCCTGTTCACTCTGTCACATCTGTATAGGTTGTAACCTGGGATCCATATTTCGTTGTCCAAGTGATCCTTTATGTGGGTCTCAGTGAAAGCCGCGAACATTGCCTTTGCCTCTGCAAGCAGTCCACGGATGAAAGGTATTTTGTTGTTTGTTGCTGGCTTTAGACCCTGTATATTTGCAAAGAAGAATGTTATCGGACTGGTGGTATTGTTGGTACTGGGGGGGATTTTTTTTCTGGCATTAGTATCTGTATCTGTTGGTTTGGAGTGGAGGCCATCGACTGTGGTTCCACTCCAGGAATGACTGGATTTGGTGTACGATTTCTGCCATTTCCTGCCAGTTTTTTTTCCTTCCTGGCACTAAAAAACCTCTCCCTCTTGAGTGGCTGTGGCTACCCAGGTTTTCCCATGGCCTGGATATTTTGTATCTTTTTGTCCTCTTTAGATGGTATGCCTGGCATAGAATGAAACAATGCTGTTCTCCAGACTGAGGGACTGACCACCTCAAAACTTTAAGGGTGATGGACTGATTACATCGTCTTTAAGTATCTTCTGCTTCTATCAACTTTTCTGTACTCGACTGAAGAAGCCTACTGTGTAGGCGAAACGTTTCGAAATAAAGATACCTAACTGTTGCATATGTGTCTTACCTAACAACTTGTCGGTATTTTATACTATTTTAATGTTCAATCCCCAGCAATTAAAGTTAAGCAGTACCTGGTGTACCATAAGCTTCAGTACTGATGCAATACTGACTAAGAAATTGTCGATGACTCTTGGATTCCTCAATCTGTCAAATATCACACAATTAATTTGTCTACAAGACACTAAGTCATTTCGGGGAGAAATTATAAAGGTACTTCAAAGTGTTTGGTCATGTCATTAGCTTATATTTTAAACAAGCAAGCTGTGAGATATGGGATGAAGGCCAGTAGAAGGATGATGGTTATTACTGAACGTCTGAAAAATCTTCCTGAAGTCTCACCGACACTGGAGGCGAGTGCTGATTG
>NC_091352.1:3112142-3187142 GCF_038502225.1 Cherax quadricarinatus | reverse complement strand
CAGCGAGAGACAGAGTGAGAGAGAGAGAGAGACAGAGCAAGACAGAGAGAGACAAAGAGAGAGACAGTTTAAGACAGAAAAAGACAGCGAGCGAGCCAGATTGAGAACGGAGAGCGAGAGATGGGGGGGGGGAGCACTGAAAGATTTCCTACCATGACTGTCAGCTCTTAACTAGATCTCAAGCCAGGCTTAACGAATGACATATTTGGTTAGTAAAATGTATCCATCACACTGACAGAATGCGTTAAACGAAACTTGTTTGTTACGTGAAGGCAATGCATCGAGACATGAAGCAGACAAGCCATGCAACATGCTTAAGAAAATGACCCAACTTACCATCATCGTCATCGGGCGGAAGGTCTATTTCCACGTCTCCAGCCAAGATATCCATCACTGAACTTGCTCACGCGCGGGGGAAAGTTTAGCATAAAAAATTACCAGGGCTACAAATTCGGGCAGGTCACACTCTCACCAAGTTCCTCCGTGCCTTCTTGCTTGGCCATTACTCGAGTTACCTCAGCAGTGTGCTCTCTCACTTAGCCCTCACCAACAAATTTTATTCTCATTAAACGTAAAAAACCACACACACACACACACAACACATTCTTGGTGAGCACAGGGATCATTTATACACTTGTTTCAATGATGATGAGCCATCAAGTACTGCGTAGCATGTCTTAGATAGACTGCAAGAGACAGTTGGCACACTTACATAACCATTGGTTAACATTAATACTTTCACTGCTTGTAAAGGTAATAAACCTCTCGGAAATCATTTCACATCGAGTATAAATTCATTTGAGATTCACAGTTTGCTAATATTTGTTACAGATGACTAAAAAAACAATTATTTTAAAACATAGCACGAGTTGCCATGGTCACTTAAAGCAAATTTTTAATCGTGTTATTCTACCTGGTAGTGTCCCACCACTACCCATGAAGACAGCCACTGTCACCGACGCAAATATGGTAATAGACTGGTACTTGCGTCCTGTTAAATGAATATAAAGTGTAAGACTGTCAAATGTTTGGCACTGGCTTGATTACCATCTCTCCTCTGTCTTCTAAACATCCAATAACATCTAAATTTTTTAAACCTCTTTACTTAGCTTTACTTTCCAGTGTATTCCTTAACACTTCTCATTCATGCAATAGTCCTTTTCAATTTAAGCTTGACCTAAGACCGGGCAGCGGGGACGATGATTCTCAGGACTATAAATAGATATATAACAGCAGCTACCACACCACAACGACCATAGTCTTCTCTACCCATGAGTATATTTGTGATCTTATCAGAACATTTTTATCTTGGTGTATCACCATTATCATGAGTTATTCCGTCACCATTTGTGAACGTCCTGTACAACTACAAGTTGGTTTAGAAAGACCCGTAAGCAAACACTGACATTTATTAGAAAACGTTTCGGTCCTGGGACCTTGATCACTTCTAACATACAGAGGTAGAAAGGCATTATATATAGGCGGAGATTGAGGTGTGACGCACGTGACCTGAGGAATGTCATAAGAACATAAGAATGGAGGAACACTGTAGAAGGCCTACTGGCCCATGCGAAGCAGGTCCTTATCAAAACAACCTCTGCCTATGATGAGGACGGGTACCCGGCCTTCTACAGTGTTCCTCCATTCTTATGTTCTTATGACATCCCTCAGGTCACGTGCGTCACACCTCACTCTCCGCCTATATATAATGCCTTTCTACCTCTGTATACACAAATAACCAGTCACGGTATTGTGCCTTTTTGTTATTTACCTCTGTATGTTAGAAGTGATCAAGGTCCCAGGACCGAAACGTTTTCTAATAAATATGTCATAGTGTTTGCTTACGTGTCTTTCTAAACCAACTTGTCGGTATTTATTACCAAGGTTTATACCACAACTACAAGTAATTTTATGTTGTATTAATTGACCTTTGATGATACAAAACTATACTAAAACTTATTAAAACCGGCAAGTAAGGCCGAAGATTATATTTTCCTTTATTCATTAGATGTCTAACTTGGTTTATTCAAACGATTATTTTTAATACGATAAATTTAGCGTAAATACAGAGAATGAGAACCTAACATGTGAAGGTTTTAACTTACAATATTAAGAAAAGGCACAATACCCTAACTGGAACTTAATATTGTAACACACAATTAACCCGCACATGGGAGAAAAAATTACGACGTTTCGGACCGACTTGACTACTGACTAGTCGAACCGAAACGTCCGACCAGTATAAGACGCATTACCGCTTAATTTATTCTATATACACTATTCTGAGCACATTTAGTATATACACTGCTCTATTATATATAAAATATATATGTAAACGTATTAACGGAGCGCTAAACCAGCGTGGGGTCATCGTTGTTTCATTAATCAGGGAAAAATCACCCGAGTGATCAGAAGTGTCATTCAGTGGTGCCGGCACTCTGGTGAGGGCGGGGCATGAAGGTCTGCCCAAGGACACCTGAAACTGGAGCAGCTGATGACCCAGTAGCGAGTCACGGCAGCAGTGACCGCTGGCTTACCCTTAGTGGGAATGTCACTACAGTGGGTCACACCAGCAGTCACCAGACTGACTGGTGTGACCCACTGTAGTGACTGCTGGCTTACCCGTAGTTTGAATGTCACTACACAATGTCACACCAGCAATGAGACTACTGGTTGGACTGGTTTACGTCTTATAACGAACACTTCACCCAGTGGCTGATGTATTGTTCGATGAATTAAGGGTGGCTAGCGACTAGTGTCCTCCAGGTCTGTCACAGAAGCAATATTATCAGCATTTCATGTACATAGAAGGTGCCTAAGTAACAACGCTCTCAAGCTTCCATTAATATTTGCAAAATATCAGCTCAAACACCCTTTCTACCATACTTTTTATTCGTAGCACAAAACTTTTTAACTTTTCGAGAATTTCCCTAATATGGAAATTTAGCACCGGTTTCCCATCTCTGCAGTATCAACAATTCGCTTATTATATATATATATATTTTTTACTGTGCATACTGGCTAAGTACATTTCCAACAAGACCTTTTTTTTTTTTAATCATACTGTACTTTTCATACAGTATTTTCATTACCATTCTTGAAGAGATGGTTCGCCCCCCCTTCCCCCCCAGGTCATTTTGCAAACTTCCTGAAGAGAGTATCTTTGTGCGTGGGTCGAACGCAACAACATATATAGAGGGGTTACCTGGAGGTTATTCCGGGGATCAACGCCCCCGCGGCCCGGTCCACGACCAGGCCTCCCGATGGATCAGGGCCTGATCAACTAGGCTGTTACTGCTGGCCGCACGCAGTCCGACGTACGAGCCACAGCCCGGCTGATCCGGCACTGACTTTAGGTATCTGTCCAGCTCTCTCTTGAAGGCAGCCAGGGGTTTATTGGCAATTCCCCTAATGCTTGATGGGAGTCTGTTGAACAGTTTTGGGCCCCGGACACTTATGGTGTTTTCTCTTAGTGTACCAATGGCGCCCCTACTTTTTATTGACGGCATTTTGCATCGCCTGCCCAGTCTTTTACTTTCGTAGAGAGTGATTTCTGTGTGCAGATTTGGTACCATTCCTTCCAAGATTTTCCAAGTGTAGATTATGATATATCTCTCCCTCCTGCGTTCCAACGAGTACAAGTCAAGTGCTTCCAAGCGTTCCCAGTAGTTAAGGTGTTTGACAGAACTTATACGTGCAGTAAAGGATCTCTGTACACTCTCTAGATCTGCGATTTCACCTGCTTTGAATGGAGATGTTAATGTACAGCAGTATTCCAGCCTAGAGAGAACAAGTGATTTGAAAAGGATCATCATGGGCTTGGCATCTCTCGTTTTGAAAGTTCTCATTATCCATCCTATCATTTTCTTTGCACGTGCGATCGTGGCACTGTTGTGATCCTTGAAAGTGAGATCCTCAGACATTACTACTCCTAGGTCCCTTACATTATTTTTCCGTTCTATTGTATGGCCGGAGTCAGTAGTATACTCTGTTCTAGTTATTATCGCCTCCAGTTTTCCATAACGGAGTAGTTGGAATTTGTCCTCATTGAACATCATATTGTTTACCGTTGCCCACTGGAAAACTTTGTTTATATCTTCTTGGAGGTTAACCGCGTCCTCAGCAGATGACAGCCTCATGCAGATCCTAGTATCATCCGCAAAGGATGATACGGTGCTGTGGTGTGCATCTCTGTTTATGTCTGATATGAGGATAAGGAATAATATGGGGGCGAGTACTGTGCCTTGTGGAACAGAGCTCTTCACTATGGCAGCCTCCGATTTAACTCTGTTGACCACTACTCTTTGTGTTCGATTTGTTAGGAAGTTGAAGATCCATCTCCCCACTTTCCCAGTTATTCCTTTAGAACGTATTTTATGGGCTATTATGCCATGATCGCATTTGTCAAATGCTTTTGCAAAGTCTGTGTATATTACATCTGCATTCTGATTTTCTTCCAGTGCATCCAAGGCCATGTCATAGTGATCCAGTAGTTGTGAGAGGCAGGAGCGACCTGCCCTGAACCCATGTTGCCCTGGATTGTGCAGATTTTGGGAATCCAGGTGATTTGCAATCCTGCTCCTTAGCACTCTTTCAAAGATTTTTATGATGTGGGACGTCAGAGCTATTGGTCTATAGTTCTTAGCTAATGCTTTGCTGCCACCTTTATGGAGTGGGGCTATATCCGTTGTTTTAAGTGACTGTAGAATTTCACCCATGTCCAAGCTCCTCCTCCATAGTGTACTTAGGGCACGCGAGAGGGGTTTCTTGCAGTTCTTAATGAAAACAGAGTTCCACGAGTCTGGGCCCGGGGCTGAGTGCATAGGCATGTTGTCAATGGCTTTTTCGAAATCTATCGGAGTTAGGGTAATGTCGGAAATCTCGCATACATTTATGGAGTTTTGAGGCTCATTCATGAAGAAATCATTTGGGTCGTCGATCCTCAGACCGATTAGTGGTTCACTAAACACAGCCGTACTGGGATTTCAATATTTCACTCATTTCCTTGTCATCTGTGTAAGTCCCATCCTGTCTGAGTAAGGACCCGATACTAGATGTGGTATTTGCCTTGTTTTTGGCATATGAAAAGAAATATTTTGAATTTCTCTCAATTTCACTAATAGCTTTAAGCTCCTCCTGCCTCTCCTGGTTCCTGTAAGAGTCATTTAGCTTAAGTTCGATAGTTTCCACTTCCCTGGTCAGCGCCTCCTTTCGTGTATCAGATATTCTAGCACTCCTGAGGAGCTCAGTGACTCTTCGTCGTCTTCTGTAGAGGGAGCGTCTTTTTCTCTCCAGTTTACTCCTGCTCTTCTTCTTTCTTAGGGGAATATGCCTAGAACATGCTTCGGCTACCAGGAAGTTGATCCTTTCAAGGCACTGGTTTGGATCCATGTCATTTAAGACATCTTCCCAACATGTTTCGTTTAGGACATGGTTTACCTGGTCCCAGTTGATGTTCTTGTTGTTGAAATTGTATTTTGTGAAGACACCTTCACAGGTACATGCATTCTGCTGTTCAGGACCCCTATGCATGTACGTCTGGACTTCGATTAGATTGTGATCGGAATTAGTTGTTTTTGATATTCTTATGTCTCTTATCAGGTCCTCATTATTTGTGAAGATAAAGTCAAGTGTGTTTTCTAGTCTTGTTGGCTCCACTATCTGCTGGCCTAAGGTGTGTTTTTCGCAGAGACTTAGTAGATCATGTGTGTGTGACCTTTCATCTGCGCTACCTCCGGGGATTGTTTCAGCTATAACATTATTTGCTACATTCTTCCATTTTGTATGCCTTAGGTTGAAATCACCAAGCAGTAAGATGTTTGGGGATGAAGCTGGAAGGTTTTCCAAACAGTAATCGATTTTCAGTAGCTGTTCCTTGAACTGTTGTGAGGTTGCATCTGGTGGCTTGTATACAACCACAATGACTAGGTTTTGGTTATCGATCTTTATTGATAGAACTTCAACTACATACATCTCAGTCATACCTTGGTATGGGTGGGGTTAGAACCCATGGCAAGTGAGTCGTGATGACGGCTTTGAGGGGACATGAACTAGAATTCGTCACGACCACGCTGGCGGGAGATTCATCTGTAAAAACTTGCTTTTGTGGTCACAGTGGGGCCCATGCTAACCTCCCTATGGTGTATAAATATACCTAGTTGAATGAATCTTATTGTAGTCAGCTGGCCCAGTGGCTTACACACTGGCCTGGAGGGTATTCCGGGGATCAACGCCCCCGCGGCCCTGTCTACGACCAGGCCTCCTGGTGGACCAGGGCCTGATCAACCAGGCTGTTACTGCTGGCCGCACGTGGTTTGTTTGCCATCATGTTACTACATCTTAGTATTTGCGTAGTTTAGTCTAAATTTGGTACCGAAATATCCTTGACTAGTGGTGTACAAGTGACATGTAGGACTTAAAAATCCTCGTAATCGATAGGTTTTAAATCCAATACACTTTTCAGGACGATCTTAATTTACAATTTTCCGACGTACATGAAAATGTTAAAAGTCTTAAGCATTTATTTTAAGTCCAATTACGGGAAAACCACACCATATCCTCTACCAGTTTCCCAGAATCGATAATTATCTTCCATCCTTATTAACCCAAGAGAGTCGAGCACCTTATTACACTTACGAGAACACCAACATCCTTTCATGACAGTAACCAAACTACCCCCTTCATCCCTACCCACCCCTACAAGATCCTTCCTTACAACATTAACCCCCTCCCCAACATCCTGGTTGGTGTAGGGGGCCACTGAGGAGGGGCGGAGGCTGCTATCTAAGAGTACTTCACAAGTGATTCAACCACAAGCCCCTCCTCCCCACCCACCATCCTAGTCACAACAAACCAATTTCTCTGCCCCAATCCACTCATGTTTGCTTCAACTACTTCCATCCCACCCTACCCCATGCCTTCACTCTTGCTTATTTCTACTTCCATCCCACCTCCATCCACTCATGCTCACTCAAACTTTCATTCCATCTCTATTCCTTCCATGTTTCATTTAAGCTTCGCTATTCACCCTTCCTTCCTTTCATTCTTAAAGCAGCTTCATAACTATTGACACTTTTAGGCTATTGCTAACATTTCACGACAGTCTCGGTCACAAAATAGAGCGAAACACCAACGTCAAAGACCTGGGAGTGATTATGTCGGAGGATCTCACCTTCAAGGACCATAACATTGTATCAATCGCATCTGCTAGAAAAATGACAGGATGGATAATGAGAACCTTCAAAACTAGGGAGGCCAAGCCCATGATGACACTCTTCAGGTCACTTGTTCTATCTAGGCTGGAATATTGCTGCACTCTAACAGCACCTTTCAAGGCAGGTGAAATTGCCGACCTAGAAAATGTAGAGAACTTTCACGGCGCGCATAACGGAGATAAAACACCTCAATTACTGGGAGCGCTTGAGGTTTCTAAACCTGTATTCCCTGGAACGCAGGAGGGAGAGATACATGATTATATACACCTGGAAAATCCTAGAGGGACTAGTACCGAACTTGCACACGAAAATCACTCACTACGAAAGCAAAAGACTTGGCAGACGATGCACCATCCCCCCAATGAAAAGCAGGGGTGTCACTAGCACGTTAAGAGACCATACAATAAGTGTCAGGGGCCCGAGACTGTTCAACTGCCTCCCAGCACACATAAGGGGGATTACCAACAGACCCCTGGCAGTCTTCAAGCTGGCACTGGACAAGCACCTAAAGTCAGTTCCTGATCAGCCGGGCTGTGGCTCGTACGTTGGTTTGCGTGCAGCCAGCAGCAACAGCCTGGTTGATCAGGCGCTGATCCACCAGGAGGCCTGGTCACAGACCGGGCCGCGGGGGCGTTGACCCCCGAAACTCTCTCCAGGTAAACTCCAGGACTAGGCCGCAGAGTGCGGTGATCCTCAGAATCGTTCTTGTGGTAACTTGAAGGTAAATTTCATGGTGGCTGAAATTTTAGTTTTGTGAGAAATACCACGCAATCAAGAAAACCTGCAAGTTTTACTACGCGTTAAATTCGAGTGGGTCATTAAGCAGTACGAGTGGTGGAGGCTCGATACTACGTTTACTAAGCAAGAAACACACACACACTACATGTATTTAATCTACTTCTTCCCCTCCTCCTCCCTTTCTCGACGTCATCTCTTCCTGTCTTCTTACTTTCCTCCCTCTCCACATGTCTCTCCTTGAGGTTTTGTTTTATTTTACTTACAGGGCAATAAAACCGTTTGGTTATCCAATGCTATAAATACTAAGTTTTAATAAATTTACGCAATGATTAATAATTTTCAACTGTCGTAGCTAATTCACTCTCCTAGTACATATATCTTACCTCTGAGAAAGATGCATACGATTTTTAAGACATTTATTGAGGTTATGTTTAGCTCACCCGGACTGAAGTTCCTGGTGGGCAAAACGTATCCTCCATGTCTTGATAACCGCACACGTGTTTCTCACATACTTGTCGGTGTTAGACACCGCGGGGGCATTGACCCCCGGAACACCCTCCGGGTAGACATCAAGCGAGATTTACAAATCATACCCGTAGTCGCTTCCGGGGAGTCACCGAGGGGAATGGGCAGTCCGCTCCCACACCAGCATTAAATAACCACTATACTGAATCACAAACGAAGTAAAACTATTAAGAGTATCTCATATTCCGTAATTCGTCCCGTGTCATCGGCCGTTGAGTGTCAGCAAATTTAAACTAAATGGGAAAAATATCCTCCACTACCTATGCCTGGAGTCTCTTCCTCAGGTCATCGCCTCCGCGGCCCAGTTCCAGACTAGGCTTTAATTAAAACGCTAAGTCCTGGAGAGTGCCACCTCTCCCACTCAAACAAAATTGGATACATCAGCACCATGCTACAACCATATTCTATATAATTACAGTGGAAATAAAAGTTAACTATGCTTCCCTGTCATATTCTATCACGCAGGATGGGGCTCATACAAGGTCTTGAAATGTCAGCCTGAGCTGACAGATTTCAGTAAATAAACTATTTCTTTGTGCAGTACACAAAATGTGGTTTACATGTAATAAAATATTAAGAACAAAAGAAAGCCACTAGCATGCTGTGCACTTCGGGCAATAAGGATATCGTCAATCATTGCAAAGAGGGTTTATCAGTTACAGGAGCTTTCAAAGTTTTTTTTTTTTTTTGTCAGGCAGGAGAGAGAGCGTTAACGAAGGGAAGAGTTAGCTTAATATGTTTATTATGCACCTCATACCCATCCTGTGAGCGGTAGTCAAAGATATTACCGATATTACTATGGTCCAAGTCGGACCGAAACGTCGTCGTAAGCTTCTCTTTTATGTGCGGGTTATTTGTGTATCGTTCCAGTCACGGTATTGTGCCTTTTTTGTTATTTACATAATGGGTCCAGGGACTGGGCCCCAAAGTTTTGATAACTGAACAAGTTATAAAGGTAATGAACCATTTACACGTCTACACCTGATCACAATTACGAGTTATTAATGCCTCTCACAACTATTGGATCACTATGACATGGCCTTGGATGCACTGGAAGAAAATCAGAATGCAGCTGTTCTTCCCAACTACCTGGTGCAGCTGTTCTTCCCAACTACCTGGTGCAGCTGTTCTTCCCGACTACCTGGTGCAGCTGTTCTTCCCGACTACCTGGTGCAGCTGTTCTTCCCAACTACCTGGTGCAGCTGTTCTTCCCGACTACCTGGTGCAGCTGTTCTTCCCGACTACCTGGTGCAGCTGTTCTTCCCGACTACCTGGTGCAGCTGTTCTTCCCGACTACCTGGTGCAGCTGTTCTTCCCAACTACCTGGTGCAGCTGTTCTTCCCAACTACCTGGTGCAGCTGTTCTTCCCAACTACCTGGTGCAGCTGTTCTTCCCAACTACCTGGTGCAGCTGTTCTTCCCAACTACCTGGTGCAGCTGTTCTTCCCAACTACCTGGTGCAGCTGTTCTTCCCAACTACCTGGTGCAGCTGTTCTTCCCAACTACCTGGTGCAGCTGTTCTTCCCAACTACCTGGTGCAGCTGTTCTTCCCAACTACCTGGTGCAGCTGTTCTTCCCAACTACCTGGTGCAGCTGTTCTTCCCAACTACCTGGTGCAGCTGTTCTTCCCAACTACCTGGTGCAGCTGTTCTTCCCAACTACCTGGTGCAGCTGTTCTTCCCAACTACCTGGTGCAGCTGTTCTTCCCAACTACCTGGTGCAGCTGTTCTTCCCAACTACCTGGTGCAGCTGTTCTTCCCAACTACCTGGTGCAGCTGTTCTTCCCAACTACCTGGTGCAGCTGTTCTTCCCAACTACCTGGTGCAGCTGTTCTTCCCAACTACCTGGTGCAGCTGTTCTTCCCAACTACCTGGTGCAGCTGTTCTTCCCAACTACCTGGTGCAGCTGTTCTTCCCAACTACCTGGTGCAGCTGTTCTTCCCAACTACCTGGTGCAGCTGTTCTTCCCAACTACCTGGTGCAGCTGTTCTTCCCAACTACCTGGTGCAGCTGTTCTTCCCAACTACCTGGTGCAGCTGTTCTTCCCAACTACCTGGTGCAGCTGTTCTTCCCAACTACCTGGTGCAGCTGTTCTTCCCAACTACCTGGTGCAGCTGTTCTTCCCAACTACCTGGTGCAGCTGTTCTTCCCAACTACCTGGTGCAGCTGTTCTTCCCAACTACCTGGTGCAGCTGTTCTTCCCAACTACCTGGTGCAGCTGTTCTTCCCAACTACCTGGTGCAGCTGTTCTTCCCAACTACCTGGTGCAGCTGTTCTTCCCAACTACCTGGTGCAGCTGTTCTTCCCGACTACCTGGTGCAGCTGTTCTTCCCAACTACCTGGTGCAGCTGTTCTTCCCAACTACCTGGTGCAGCTGTTCTTCCCGACTACCTGGTGCAGCTGTTCTTCCCAACTACCTGGTGCAGCTGTTCTTCCCAACTACCTGCTGTTTCATTTATTCCTGCTGTAATAAAAGGGATAGTAACGGTTCCAGGTTGTAGTAATGGATGGCTGGTGGTAGTGGATGGTGACGGTGGAGGCTGGGGATTGGGTGGAGGTGGTTGTGGTGTGGTAGGAGAGTGAAGACGAGATAGAAGGAGGACGAGGCAGGAGGACGAGGGCGAGACAGGAGGGCTATGGGGGGAGGCTGATGCAGCAGGGAGGGAGGGAGGGAGGGCTGGGGGGGAGACATAAAGACAGTCTTGTCAAGGGTGAGAGCACCTCTGTGCTACCGTGTTCTTCCTCAGACCTCCACCCCCATCATCCCTTCTCACCCTGGGGTCATCCACCTACCTACCTACAACCAAGCTTCCTCTTCCCCTCATCTACCTTTGTACATCCTTCTAGGCCTCCCTCTCATCTACACTGGCTGTTACTTCGCATACCCCCTGGTTCATCTCCCACACCCTTGTGATCAGGGTGGGGGGTCTAGCCCTTTCAACACCTCCCCCACCACGGTTTCTTAACCCACCATTAAAACTCTCCTCTCCCATCCCCTCCCCATCTGGGTAATGTCAACAGACCGTAAGATGCGTCCTCACACATCCCCAACTCTGGCACTTAATTATGCCAAATACAAATCTCTAATTCCCCGTTCGGCCAATTAGCTTTGCCTCATAAACACCACCTTACTTAAAATTAAAAATACAGATGCCAGGTCCTTAATAACCAAGCCGTACATCTAGTTTAAACCTTAAATACGTTTGTGTTTACTGCACTTAGTTATCCATAGTTAATTATTACTATATAAGGGCACGATTGGGCCCCGGATGAGTCTCGTTACTTGAAAGATTGAGTTGGATGTAGTTTCTAGATGCATTAATCTATTAAGACTAATTTTCCATGTTAATGCAGAAAACTGCTTTTTCCCTAGTTAACCTGTTTTAATCAACAGAAACAAAAAATTAATACACCAACAGTGTGCGGCTACTTTACTGTACATAAACCATACGACGGGCGTGAATAGAACCCGCGATCAGAGAATCTCAAAGCTCCAGACCGTCGCGCTAGCCACGGTCTGGAGTTTTGAGACTCTGATCGCGGGTTCTATTCCCACCCGTCGTATGCTTTGTTTGCAATCGCGTCATTACGATTTCGTGCGTCAAGTTACTGTACATGAATTCCAGTGTGGGAACAATAGCTGATTTCCCACTACATTCCATCGCATGCGAGGTAACGTGTGTCAGACCGAGGTGGGGGTACTTTAGTACCCCATTTAAATAAGAGTTCAGTAGCTACGACAACTTCAAGAACTTGACCCCTTCAGGGCTAACCTGTGACAAGCTTCTACCCTCGCAGAGTGGCCAAGTTTCCTTGTTTACTACCCGTTCAACCAGACTGTTGTTGCTGGCGGTCAGGCATGCATAGTGTAGATGCTAAGTTAGATGATGACCTTATCAAGAGATACTGTACGTAATTTTCAAAGATTATATATCCTCCCATCCCCTTCCCCGTGAGATTAAATGTTCAATTTTCTTGTTTAATTTGCTTACCCTCCCTTACGTAACTAACTACCACCCTGTCTTAACCCTCCCATGCTCCGTAATTATGTTCTCTAGTGATACAAGATATAGGTACAACATTTGGCTCATAACAAAATGGACCCGAGTTCGCCCAATATTCCTGGGCGAGTACATACAGTACTCGCAAAAGAATATTAATTTTTAAAGGGGTGGATGGAAAGCCAGTAGAAGGCCCCGGTTAGACGACCAGAAGCTCCAGTGGCGGGTCATCATAAGACTTACACCCGCGTCAGGAAACGCTTGTCCTGTTTCCTGACGAGTCTTACCTAGCCTAAGCTACTGTTTCCTCACTGACATTTCCGTAAATTATAACCCACAACTCCCACGGTTCTTACCAAACAACAGTTAGTCCCTCCAAACAGATAGCTGTAGCACCAGGGGGGTCTGTCTGTCTGTCTGTGTCTGTCTGTGTCTGTCTGTCTGTCTGTCTGTCTCTGTCTGTCTCTGTCTGTCTCTGTCTGTCTCTCTCTCTCTCTCTGTCTCTCTCTCTCTCTCTCTCTCTCTCTCTCTCTCTCTCTCTCTCTCTCTCTCTCTCTCTCTCTCTCTCTCTCTCTCTGTCTCTCTCTCTCTGTCTCTCTCTGTCTCTCTCTCTCTCTGTCTCTCTGTCTCTCTGTCTCTCTGTCTCTCTGTCTCTCTGTCTCTCTGTCTCTCTCTCTCTCTCTCTCTCTCTCTCTCTCTCTCTCTCTCTCTCTCTCTCTCACCTAGCCAAGCACGTAAAGAAACTAGAGAAAGTGCAAAGGTTTGCAACAAGACTAGTCCCAGAGCTAAGAGGTATGTCCTACGAGGAGAGGTTAATGGAAATCGACCTGACGACACTGGAGGACAGGAGAGATAGGGGGGACATGATAACGACATACAAAATACTGAGAGGAATTGACAAGGTGGACAAAGACAGGATGTTCCAGAGGTTGGACACAGTAACAAGGGGACACAGTTGGAAGCTGAAGACACAGATGAATCACAGGGATGTTAGGAAGTATTTCTTCAGCCACAGAGTAGTCAGTAAGTGGAATAGTTTGGGAAGCGATGTAGTGGAGGTTACCTGGAGGTTATTCCGGGGATCAACGCCCCCGCGGCCCGGTCCATGACCAGGCCTCCCGATGGATCAGGGCCTGATCAACTAGGCTGTTACTGCTGGCCGCACGCAGTCCAACGTACGAGCCACAGCCCGGCTGATCCGGCACTGACTTTAGGTATCTGTCCAGCTCCCCTAATGCTTGATGGGAGGCTGTTGAACAGTTTTGGGCCCCGGACACTTATGGTGTTTTCTCTTAGTGTACCAATGGCGCCCCTACTTTTTATTGGGGGCATTTTGCATCGCCTGCCCAGTCTTTTACTTTCGAAGGGAGTGATTTCTGTGTGCAGATTTGGAGGCAGGATCCATACATAGCTTTAAGCAGAGGTATGATAAAGCTCACGGCTCAGGGAGAGTCACCTAGTAGCGATCAGTGAAGAGGCGGGGCCAGGAGCTCGGACTCGACCCCCGCAACCTCAACTAGGTGAGTACACACACACACACACACACACACACACACACACACACACACACACACACACACACACACACACACACACAGGACAGGAGAGATAGGGGAGGACATGATAACGACATAAAATACTGAGCGGAATTGACAAGGTGGACAGACAATGTTCCAGAGATGGGACACAGCAACAAGGGAGGACAGATGGAAGTTGAAGACTCAGATGAATCACAGAGATGTTACGAAGTATTTTTTCAAGTCACAGTAGTCGGGAAGTGAAATAGTTTGGGAAGCGATGTAGTGGAGGCAGGATCCATTCATAGCTTTAAGAAGAGGTATGATAAAGCTCATGGTGCAGGGAGTGAGACCCCGTAGCGGCCAGTGAAGAGGCGGGGCCAGGAGCTGTGAATCGACCCCTGCAACCACAACTAGGCGAGTACAACTAAGAGTGTATACACTCAAACACGCGCATAAACACACACAAACACCGGGTGCATCTGAGGCGCACATCAACCAAATAACTGCTGCAACACACGGGCGCCTGGCAAACCTAAGAACAGCATTCCGACATCTTAATAAGGAATCATTCAGGACCCTGTACACTGTACGTTAGGCCCATATTGGGGTATGCAGCGCCAGTTTAGAACCCACACCTAGCTAAGCATGTAAGGAAACTAGAGAAAGTACAAAGGTTTGCAATAAGACTAATTCCGGAGCTAAGGGGTATGTCCGACGAGGAGAGGAAATCGTCCTGACGACACGAAGACAGGAGAGAGGGGGGAGGGGATGATAACGACATACAAAATACTGAGAGGAATCGACATGGTGGACAGAGTATGTTCCAGAGATGGAACACAGCAACAAAGGGACACAGTTGGAAGTTGAAGACTCAGATGAATCACAGGGATGTTAAGAAGTATTTCTTCAGTCACAGAGCTGTAAGGAAGTGGAAAAGTCTGGGAAGTGATGTAGTGGAGGCAGGATCCATACATAGCTTTAAGCTCATGGAGCGGGAAGTGTGACCGAGTAGCGACCAGTGAAGAGGCGGGGCCAGGAGCTTGGACTCGACCCCTGCAACCTCAACTAGGCGAGTACAACTGAGTGTATACACACACACACACACACACACACACACACACACACACACACACACACACACACACACACACACACACACACACGTTTCACCAATCCAAACATTTCATTTTATGGCCGAGGAAACTTAAAACAATCACAAAATATTGTTAAATGTTCATTAAGTACTATAAGACAACTTCGTAACACCTTATAACCTATCTTAATGATCAGTGATCAGTGCACCTATGACGAGGTAAAGGAAAAAGGAGAGAGAAAAGTCGGAGAAAGGGAACAGAAGAGGGGAAAGGGGAGGGAAAGAAAATGAGGAGAGAGATAAGGGAGGACAGAGAAGGGAAAAGGGATAACAGAAATGAGGAGATTTGAAGGAAAGAGTAAGAGGGGAAAGAAAATAGTAAAATGTGAGTGAAGAGATACTAGATTGGCAGGAAAGGGAGGGAGGACCTCCCTCCCACCTTTCCCCTGTGGCTGCGCAACTAAAACACGACTTCCTTGAAGCAAGAATCATCATCGTTCACCAGCATCAAGATGCCCGAGAAGGGAGCGATAATCTTAATTAAGATTGCTGCTATGTACATGGTGACCAGCGAGCACGGCCTCACTATGTACCTTGCACAAGTGCACTGAAAGACGACCCGGGCACCGAGCAACACTTGTGAAAGCTCAATCCTGAGCGAAACTTCTTCAGCGGCTACAGTTACAGCATGGATTAAATACTAAGGGCGGATCATCACCAGAATAGCTCGACCCGTGGCTATAAATAGGTAATTAAAAAGAGGTAATTACAGAGCAGTAGTGTCACGGCTGTCAGTGCCTCAGTTAATCTGAAGAGAATTTGAACGCGAGCATTTTTATATAACGAATCGTTTCTATGTAAACCAAAACACGGCTTCAGAAAAGGTTGCTCCACTTAACATGCGTTCAAGAGGACATACTCCAAATAATTACGAGGGTTAAAAACCCAGGATAACCTAAGAAAGTCAAGCAGTTAGGTCCTTCAGGATGCGATCGACAGCAGTTTACTAATACTCAAGTATCTATTAACTAAATGAACAAGAACAGATGTTAAGAGACTTGCCCATACGTCCTGCTTCGCCAAGAATCGAACCCGAGGTTTCTCAGCTGCGAGATAAACGCTTTACCACACAGCCTGCTTATATGGCATTTGACACGTACATCAAGACTGATTTATTCCAAGGTAGCCGGTATCTCACCCTAAAATGTACTGGAAATCCGCCTGCCGCCGCCCAGTTCGTCTACGAGTGGACGGTTATCCGGCGCCGAGGGTCAAGCGTTCGCACAAGCCTCGGATTGATGGCTTCAATTACGGGTGAGTGAGGGGCACCGGTGGAGCCAACAAGCGCACTTCTATGACCCGAGTGCTTTACTTGTTTGTTCTCACGCAACGGGGCCTCGCTTGAGGGGCACCGACTCATAATATTTAACTCCATCCCTCTCCCCACCCCTTAAAACTCAGCCTCACTAACACCCCGTTAACGAACCCACATACAACCCTTACTCATTCCCACACATCACCTTAACGAACTCGCACAACTCATTCCCACACGCATCTTAACTCACCCCTCCCTCCCCACACACACACACATATATACAAAAAACTTAACTTCCCAGAAAGTAGCATATATACATATTTGTTTACTAGGCTTGCATGAGAGCAGGTTGTAACGTTCTGGGCGCATGGGTAGGTCGGTCAGCGAGGGAAACTTCACTGACGTTTTTACAGTGAGACGAGTCCAGCGATGTGTGGGTCCCAAGGTATCCTATTTCAAGGGAAAAATGCCAGGTATGAAACCCAGAGAACATGACCTTACCTACAGCCACCTCACTGACGCACTTCCATAGATTTTTTTTATCATCTTGTACCTGGAGGAGGCTTGTATACGGATGCTTTTTACCAACACTTCAATATTTCAGCACATTTTGCATTGACCAAATGTATTTTTTTTTCGAGACTGCACCCCAGTTATGACCATTTTTTGTAAGTAGTAATAAGATATCATTTTTGAAGTGTTCCTTACTGTAATTCCTTGAAGTAATTGTAAAATATGAAATGACACACATTTGTCTAATGATGTAATAATGTTCAATAGGGTCTGATAGAGCCTACTGTGACCTCTGCAATCCAGACATCTGCACTACCGTTGACACGTTGAGCTTCGAGTGCACAAACTAGCCTCTCAGGCGGCACAATAACAACTTCCAACAGGTGTCGGGGGTAGTGTTATACAAGACCGAGTACTTTCTTACACAGGGTATGTCATTCCAGAAGGACTGGATTTTTCTAACACTTTTTTTTTGTCCTGGGTGCGCGGGTAGGTTGTCAGGGGTTACTTATAGTCGCGACCCGTTCCTAGGCTAGGTCTCCACCCTGTTGGCCTGATCATTCAGGCTGTTGGTGCGTGCCGCCCGCAGCGCAACGTATGCTCCATACCCCGGTTGATCAGGAATTGATTCAAGAAACCTGGTCCCATATGCGACTGAGAGTCGAATGATCACACCGAGAGGAAAGTAAGAGGGTAGGCATATAAGGGCGACAGAGGGAGGGAAGAGAGGAGGATGCAGAGGGAATGATGAGGAAAAGAGAAGGGGTTACTGAGGAAGGGAAGGAATAAGGTGACAATGGTAAAAGGGGATAAACCAATAAGTAAAGACATAGGAACCCTTACACAAGGCTACCTGAGGTTCAGTCCTCAACCAGAACTCCCAGTGGGTCAAGTCCAGATCAACCTGGCTGTTACTACTGATATGACATTGACTTTATAAGGTCTAGAGAATCAGGGAGAATAACAGGAATGCTCCACCTCACACAAATCACAGACTTCTTTACAAAACAGAACTCAATCAACACACCAAACTGATCATACAAAGGATCATCAGGAAAGAGAATAACCAATACTAGGATCTGCATGAGGCTGTCATCTGCTGAGGACGCGGTTAACCTCCAAGAAGATATAAACAAAGTTTTCCAGTGGGCAACGGTAAACAATATGATGTTCAATGAGGACAAATTCCAACTACTCCGTTATGGAAAACTGGAGGAGATAATAACTAGAACAGAGTATACTACTGACTCCGGCCATACAATAGAGCGGAAAAATAATGTAAGGGACCTGGGAGTAGTAATGTCTGAGGATCTCACTTTCAAGGATCACAACAGTGCCACGATCGCACGTGCAAAGAAAATGATAGGATGGATAATGAGAACTTTCAAAACGAGAGATGCCAAGCCCATGATGATCCTTTTCAAATCACTTGTTCTCTCTAGGCTGGAATACTGCTGTACATTAACATCTCCATACAAAGCAGGTGAAATCGCAGATCTAGAGAGTGTACAGAGATCCTTTACTGCACGTATAAGTTCTGTCAAGCACCTTAACTACTGGGAACGCTTGGAAGCACTTGACTTGTACTCGTTGGAACGCAGGAGGGAGAGATATATCATAATCTACACTTGGAAAATCTTGGAAGGAATGGTCCCAAATCTGCACACAGAAATCACTCCCTACGAAAGTAAAAGACTGGGCAGGCGATGCAAAATGCCGCCAATAAAAAGTAGGGGCGCCATTGGTACACTAAGAGAAAACACCATAAGTGTCCGGGGCCCAAAACTGTTCAACAGACTCCCATCAAGCATTAGGGGAATTGCCAATAAACCCCTGGCTGCCTTCAAGAGAGAGCTGGACAGATACCTAAAGTCAGTGCCGGATCAGCCGGGCTGTGGCTCGTACGTCGGACCGCGTGCGGCCAGCAGTAACAGCCTAGTTGATCAGGCCCTGATCCATCGGGAGGCCTGGTCGTGGACCGGGCCGCGGGGGCGTTGATCCCCGGAATAACCTCCAGGTAACCTCCAGGTAATAGAAATGCTTCACGTATAAGAATCGAGTAATCTGAGGCTGAAGGTATTACTCGCAAATGCGATATTATGCGAGGCTTTGACAACGTTGTCAATACGAGATCGCATTACACTGACTTTTGAGTTTTTCCAACGTGTCAGTATGTTTTACTGTTTCCACACTTGTCAGGTGTAAACGACGTCACAAAACGAGAAGAAACGCGAGTCAATAATTTGAAGCTAAACAGGTAAAAGTTTATGAAGGAAGCAATGCACAAATAACCTGCACATAGAAGAGAAGCTTACCATGACGTTTCGGTCCGACTTCGACCATTTACAATCACACTGACTTGAAAATGGTCACAAATTGGACCGAAACGTCGTCACAAGCGTCTCTCGTATGTGCGGGTTATTTGTGTATTGTTCCAGTCACGGTGTTGTGCCTTTTCGTTCTTTAACGAGGCAATATTTAAGGGGAGATAAGGAGAGAGAGGTAAGCATGGTGACTGATGACGGAGTCAACAAGTCTTCAACTTGGGACTAGACAGGCACGTAAGGCAGAACATTACGTGTCTTTATTGCCAAACAACTTAAAACAGGCTTGCTCTGCATGACGTTTACAATCAGGCAAGAAAGATACAGCATTGCCAATATCAGTAAACAATACAAGTTACATAAATTAAACTTCAATAATCAAAATTAAAGATATCTAAGAAAACCATTTAAGTATGGGCCAGTAGGCCTGCTGTAGTGTTCTTTCTTATGTTCTTATGAAGAGAATGGCCTAACATGTCTGGAGGGCGTGTAAACAATACCAAGGAAAGGAAACCAGTCATGAAAACGCAAAGTACAATGAAGAATTTCAACAAGTATACATAATTATGAAGCGTAGCCTAGGAGTCTCCTTGGTGTCACACCAGATTATATTTTATTCCTCGGGCAGTGTCTGCCTTCCCTACAGGTTTCACGCTTCCCGATAAATATACCAAAAATTATAAGCATGAGCCTGAAATGGTAAGGCGGGGAACCACAGAAGAATGCGAGAAAAAACAGAAGAATGCGAGAAACACGTGAATGTGAGAAGAAAACACTAGCAAACACATAGGAAGTTTTACAACACATGAAAACCTGCAACAAACCCACAAGTGTGCACACACATGCAACAATCCCAAAATATTGTACACACACCTGCAACAAACCCACAGGTGTGTGTACATACTTGTGGGTTTGTTGCTGTTGTGTACAGGTTTATTGCAACAAACCCACAAGTGTACGCACGCGTACACAAATCTATGCCTACTTCTGCAGCAGACCCACAAGTGTGTCCCCTCCTGCAGCAGACCCACAAGTGTGTCCCCTCCTGCAGCAGACCCACAAGTGTGTCCCCTCCTGCAGCAGACCCACAAGTGTGTCCCCTCCTGCAGCAGACCCACAAGTGTGTCCCCTCCTGCAGCAGACCCACAAGTGTGTCCCCTCCTGCAGCAGACCCACAAGTGTGCACACTCCTGCAGCAGACCCACAAGTGTGCACACTCCTGCAGCAGACCCACAAGTGTGCACACTCCTGCAGCAGACCCACAAGTGTGCACACTCCTGCAGCAGACCCACAAGTGTGCACACTCCTGCAGCAGACCCACAAGTGTGCACACTCCTGCAGCAGACCCACAAGTGTGCACACTCCTGCAGCAGACCCACAAGTGTGCACACTCCTGCAGCAGACCCACAAGTGTGCACACTCCTGCAGCAGACCCACAAGTGTGCACACTCCTGCAGCAGACCCACAAGTGTGCACACTCCTGCAGCAGACCCACAAGTGTGCACACTCCTGCAGCAGACCCACAAGTGTGCACACTCCTGCAGCAGACCCACAAGTGTGCACACTCCTGCAGCAGACCCACAAGTGTGCACACTCCTGCAGCAGACCCACAAGTGTGCACACTCCTGCAGCAGACCCACAAGTGTGCACACTCCTGCAGCAGACCCACAAGTGTGCACACTCCTGCAGCAGACCCACAAGTGTGCACACTCCTGCAGCAGACCCACAAGTGTGCACACTCCTGCAGCAGACCCACAAGTGTGCACACTCCTGCAGCAGACCCACAAGTGTGCACACTCCTGCAGCAGACCCACAAGTGTGCACACTCCTGCAGCAGACCCACAAGTGTGCACACTCCTGCAGCAGACCCACAAGTGTGCACACTCCTGCAGCAGACCCACAAGTGTGCACACTCCTGCAGCAGACCCACAAGTGTGCACACTCCTGCAGCAGACCCACAAGTGTGCACACTCCTGCAGCAGACCCACAAGTGTGCACACTCCTGCAGCAGACCCACAAGTGTGCACACTCCTGCAGCAGACCCACAAGTGTGCACACTCCTGCAGCAGACCCACAAGTGTGCACACTCCTGCAGCAGACCCACAAGTGTACACACACTCCTGCTGCAGACCCACTAAGTACACGAACCTACCCAGGGACCACAGGAACACTGATCCCGCGATGATGTGCGTAAACCACTCCTACAGCTCCTCTACACACACACACACACACACACACACACACACACACACACACACACACACACACACACACACACACACACACACACACACACACACACACACACAGCAACTCATCACCAGTTTAACAAGCCTGGGAGAATCTCACAATTCACCTCGGTACACAAATAACCCGCATATACGAGAAAAACATCACGACGTTTCGGTTAGACTTGGACAATTAACCAGTTTCTCCCATCTGCAGGGTATTTGTGTATTGTTCCAGTCACGGTATTGTGCCTTTGTGTTCTTCACCTTGGTACTCAACTCACAGGAGCCCACAGTGTACAGACTTGTGAGAGCCATCGAGTGTGGAGGCTCGGGGCTGGGAAGAGCACTGCGAGGACGCAACAAGACCCGACGCACGAGAGGCAGTGCTGCCGCCTCAACACCACACAGTCAACTGACACTGGCACTACTTACCTGTGTCACGCCAAGGAAGCGACCAAGAAGGTCCACAGGGCCAGAAACATGCCAGAAAGCATAACAGCGAGGAGTGAATGATGCGAGAAAACATTTTCAATAATAATTTATATGCAAAAAAACTGCGAACAAGCAATGCAAGATGCAAAACAATCATGAGGGAGGAGTTGATCTTTCAACTCTCCAATGGTTGTTTTGCATTTATTATTATATTCATGAGGAAGTGTTCGACCTATGAAATGGAAGGAAATCATATTATATTCAAAGGTAAAATACATCTAATTCCCTTACTAGCATCTGTCAGTTGTAACGAGAAGCAGTAAATAGAGGGTAGGAAAGGAGTCGAGGAGTAGAACCAGAGAGCAATAAGTAAGTCACAAGAGCTGCGAGAGGCGCAACAGGTGAGAGCTCTCAAGGTCACCACGCACGTCAAGTCTGCTGCAGGCGGCGCTGCCGCCGCCAGAGTAAGAGTAGGATGCTGACGCCTCCGCTGCAGGAGAATTTTAATGAATTCCATGAGGGAATGCGAAAGCAGCAGGAGTCAACAATGCCTTGGGAAAGGGCGCGGTCAGAGGAGGCTGGTGGTGCCATCACCCCTTCCTGCCGCCTCCAGGTCACCCTCCTCTCTACACTTCTCATTCGTTGCTTCTCTGGGATCAGACTTATAATTTACAACAGTAGCAGCTACTAAATTACCTCTCAGTGATGTCGGAAAACTAGAAAAACAAATTCTAACACGTCTCCTGCCAAATATTTTAGACAGCAATAAAGGTTCACACCATCAAAGGTGTTGAGGAGATGTAGGGAAGGTTAAGTTAGGTTAACTTAGGTTAGGCTGTCAGGAAACAAAAAAGATTAACGTTTCCTGACGTGGCTCTTTAGTTATATAGCCCACAGCTTGATCTTTTGGTCATCTGACCGAGTCCTTCCACTGGCATACCGGTCAACTCCTTTAAAAATTATGGTTACGATTATAACCACTGAGTTTTCATTGTTCTTTATATACATGTACATACATAGTACAAAACGCACACGTACGCACGCGCGCACACAAGCCATGGAACGTTACCAACTGCTATCATTAAGAGCACAGATTTGTGTTTGAAATGTTTTCAGTGAACATCATATGATGGTCGAAGCAGGTTCAAGTGCATCATGCAACAAGCTGTGCAATAATGAATGTGCCTGGATGCTAGTGAAAGATTACTGATCCATTCCTCCCCTTGCTTCAAAACGCGTCTCCTCCTACTACTGAGCAGACTGTCCTCCCCTTCCTCATCCCCTTCCCTCCCCAACAGAAATTCTGGCGCAGTCCCTGGGTGTAACTAAATGGTTATAAATGACCACAATTTTTCAAGGGGTGGACCGGTAAGCCAGCGGAAGGCTTCGGTCAGATGACCAAAAGCTCCAACGGCGGGTCATCATCTCACTAAGACCCATGTCAGGAAACACTTATCCTGTTTCCTGACTAACCTTACCTAACCTAACCCTGGGTGTAGCACAATTCTCATAACTATACAAAACAATAAGCCAAAGGGATAATCGCACCATCTAAATGGAAGAGAAGAGCATCACCACCTACAACCACAAACTTGACCTAATGTTTTGTTTAGCCAGATGGACGCGTACCCTTCACCATAACACAAGAGATAAACCCTGATCCCGGACACTTTCTCATGTGTTCTCTACTTGTAATAAATGTGCAGTGCACCAACGGTCCACTTCATCACTATAAATATAAGTTTGCTGAGAGCACACTCACACTCGTGCATAGTAACTAAAGATATAATACACTTAGGTGTGTATCTGTACACAATTTTTTATAGTAACGGTTTATATCTGATACTTTGGTGAAGTCCCCAGATCACGCTGCCTTGTTGCTAACCTGATCGATTATGCTGTTAGTATCCGCCACCCGCAGTCCAACATATGCACCACAAGCGGTTGGTCAGGAACTGTTCTGAGGAATTTGTCGAGTTCCATCTTAAAGATAGCTAGAGGTTTGTTGGTAAACCCCCTTATGCATGAAGAAAGGTGTTCGAGTCGTGGTTCACTTAACGAGTTCTTTCAGTATACTATCGCTGTCCTGCTTTTCATTGGAGGTATCCTGCACCGTCTAAGCCTCTTGTGCTCATAAGTAGTATTTCTTACAAATCCACACATACATTTAATAATTAAAAATATAGCTTGCCAATGTTCTGACGTGTAGTATACGATGAAATGCTGTCAGGGGCCCAAAATGTCGGAACACTTTATATGAGGATTTCACATTATCTTTGCGCCGCCATCTTCATCTCGTGAACATAATATTCCATCCAGATAAATGGTTAAAAATTTGTTAGTCTCTGCCAGATTTTAAATGCTCAATATCCGACTACTGCTTCAAAAAAACGATAAAAGAACACCTGAATATGATGTAGTACAGTTACTTTCATTTTTCAGGGGGGAGAGGGGGGGAGGCACTTTCACGGTCCTATTAAATTTAATGTAAATGTAAGGTGATAGAATACAAAATGCCAATTGTAACCAATGTAGCCTATTCATCCAGAGTGCCAGAGTGCTTAATCTGGCAAAAATACTTGAGCATAAACAGGTGCCCGAAATGCATTACTTACTAGTTAGTCTTTCTTTTGCGCCTACCAATATTTTATTACACGGAAACATTATTTTATACAGCATAGAGAAATAAAAATTTGTATTTGTATTAAATATCACAATTTTGTAGGACTCCAATGGAAATAAGTCACTTTTTTGGGTGGGTTATCCTGGGTAATTTACACATTTATGTATGATAATTTGTGTAACTATTGTCATGTACCCATACCTCAATAAACTTACATAAAACTTTATTTGCATGAAATTCCACAGCCACTTAAAACAACGGATGTAGCCCCACTCCATAAAGGTGGCGGCAAAGCATTAGCTAAGAACTATAGACCAATAGCTCTGACGTCCCACATTATAAAAATCTTTGAAAGTGTGCTAAGAAGCATGATTGCAAACTACCTGGACTCCCAAAAACTGCACAATCCAGGGCAACATGGGTTCAGGGTAGGTCGCTCCTGCCTCTCACAACTACTGGATCACTATGATATGGTCTTGGATGCACTGGCAGAAAAACTGAATGCAGATGTAATATACAGACTTTGCAAAAGCGTTTGACAAGTGCAATCATGGCGTAATAACGCACAAAATACGTGCTAAAGGAATAACTGGCAAAGTGGGGAGATGGATCTTCAACTTCTTAACCAATCGAACACAAAGAGTAGTGGTCAACAGAGTTAAATCGGAAGCTGCCATAGTGAAAACCTCTGTTTCACAAGGCATAGTACTCGCCCCCATCCTGTTTCTCATCCTCATATCTGACAGACAGAGACATGTAATCCACAGTACCGTGTCATCCTTTGCAGACGATACCAAGGATCTGCACGAGAGACTCATCTATTGAGGACACGGTTAACCTCCAAGATGATATAAACCAAGTTTTCCAGTGGGCAACAGACAACAATATGATGTTCAATGAGGACAAATTCCAACTACTCCGTTATGGAAAACTGGAGGAGATAATAACTAGAACAGTGTATACTACAAACTCTGGCCATACAATAGAGCGGAAAATAATGTAAAGGACCTGGGAGTGGTAATGTCTGAGAATCTCACTTTCAAGGATCACAACAGTGCCACGATCACAAGTGCAAAGAAAATGATAGGATGGATAATGAGAAAGTTCGAAAACAAGAGATGCCAAGCCAATTTATAATGGTCCTTTTCAAATAACTTGTTCTCTCTAGGCTGGAATACTGCTGTACATTAACATCTCCATTCAAAGCAGGTGAAACTGCAGATCTAGAGAGTGTACAGTGAACCTTTACTGCACGTATAAGTTCTGTCAAGCACCTCAACTACTGGGAACGCTTGAAAGCACTTGACTTGTACTCGCTGGAACGCAGGAGAGAGAGATGCATCATAATCTACACTTGGAAAATCCTGGAAGGAATGGCCCCAAATCTGCACACAGAAATCACTCCCCACAAAAGTAAAAGACTGGGCAAGCGATACAAAATGCCCCCAATTATAAGTAGGGGCGCCATTGGTACACTAAGAGAAAACACCGTAAGTGTCCGGGGTCCAAGACTGTTCAACAGCCTCCCACCAAGCACAAGGGGAATTACCAATAGGCCCCTGGCTGCCTTCAAGAGGGAGCTGGATAGATACTTAAAGTCGGTGCCGGATCAGCCGGGCTGTGGTTGGTACACTCGACTACGTGCGGCTAGCAGTAACAGCCTGGTTGATCAGGCCCTGATCCACCGGTAGGCCTGGTCGTGGACCGGGCCGCGGGGGCGTTGACCCCCGGAATACCCTCCAGGTAGACTCCGGGCAGGTAGACCTTATCTAAATAAGCTTACAAAGGTACCACAGTGTCCGGCCAGGCAGGTAGTGGCTGGTTCCCACTACCAGTTGGGTGTACTTGCTTCGGCAGTACATATACTAAAATTGGAACGATACAGAGAAGATTAGCATGGCCCCTGCGCAAGGATGACACGCAAAATCGTGAAGCGTTCCACATTTTGGGCCGCAACAGTTTTGTTTCATCGTATGACACATCAAAACAAACCGGAAATTTTGTATCTTTTTGTGAATTTGTACAAGTGCGTCACACTAGCCCTCAGCCCGAGGTGCGCGAGGTTCGAGTCCACCTTGTACCATTTTTTTTTTTTTTTTTAATAATTAATCTCAGCAGAGACTAAATTTATGATTTTTTTTGGGGGAGGGGAGGGGTTATCCTAGGTAATTTACATACATGTTACTTATATATGATCATTCGTGTAATGTACTTGTGTACCTGTACCAAAGGACACCAATGGAAATGAGTCACTATCTGACTTTTTGGAGTTTCCTAGGCTCTTTACATATATGCTGCTGTGTATGATAATCTATATGACTGTATTTGTGTTAACCTGAATAAACTTAATTACCTACTTATTAAATTACACACGTATACACAAGTACAATTATCATATAATGTAATTTACCTAGGATAACCCATAAAAGTCAAAGTGACTTATTTCCATTCCGAAACCAAGTTTTATTTATACGTATATGAGAGGCATATGGGTAGCAATCCCGTTGGAAGAGGTGGCCCCGGGGGACTTGTCTCCAGTGTTATTTTTGGTTTAGAAAGACACGTAAGCAAACACTATGACATATTTATTTGAAAACGTTTCGGTCCTGGGACCTTGATCACTTCTAACATGTTAGAAATAGGATAGTTGATGAGTGGAACAGTCTACCAAGTTGGGTTATTGAGGCTAGGACTTTGGGTAGTTTCAAATTTAGGTTGGATAAGTACATGAGTGGGAGGGGTTGGATTTGAGTGGGACTTGCACATCAGAGCTTGGTATAAACCTTGGTAATAAATACCGACAAGTTGGTTTAGAAAGACACGTAAGCAAACACTATGACATATTTATTAGAAAACGTTTCGGTCCTGGGACCTTGATCACTTCTAACATACATGTATGGAAATATAAACACAAATGCAATATAATGTGATCCTTTATTGACAACGTTTCACCCACACAGTGGGCTTTCTCAAGTCACACACGGATCTACCTGGGGTTGGAAGGTACAAGAGTATTTATAGTCAGAATGTTGAGGTCAGGTGAAGAATGCTGCATCTGATGATCCACCGGGTGGGGTTATAGAGTCTTGGGTAGCTTGGCAGGGGTATTGGACAAGTTGTAGACCTTCTGCAGTGTTCTATGTTCTTATGTGGGATAGCGATGAAGAAGTTTCTTGGCGAGTGGTTCAGCTATGCTATAGAAGCCATTGTTCTGGTTGAAATTGTTCGTTGTAGAGATAAGCGATGATTCCAGGATTCTTCTGTATTGAGTGTTGTCTTCTGTGGCTATAAGTCTTGAGTTTCTGTAGTTAATTAAATGGTTGTGTGAATTGCGATGCTGTACACAGGCATTCCTTGTATCGTCAGTCCTGCTTGCATATTGGTGTTCTGAAATGCGTGTTTGGAGGTCTCTTGATGTTTCGCCCACATATAATTTGTTGCAGTCATTACAAGGAATTATGTATACCCCTGCAGAGGATGGAGGCTTGTCCTGTCTACTACTGGTGATGTCCTTGATGGTCGTGGTTGTGGAGGTAGATACTTGGAATGATGTTTTGGCAAAGATGTTGGAAACATGTTTGGCAATGGAGTTGTTGGGGAGGACTATGTATCTCTTCTCGGCAGTGTCTTCTCTGGGTGTGTTGAAGATGTTTAATGCCCGCCGTCTGCAGTCTCTGATGAAGTGACTAGGATAGTGGAGTTTGGAAAATACTTGTTCAATTATAGTGCATTCTTCCTCAAGGAACTCATTGCTGCAGATTCTGAGTGCACGTAGGAAGAAGCCTATAATCACACCACGTTTGGTTTTGGTGTCGTGGTGAGAGTAGAAGTGGAGAAGATCGTTTTGGTTGGTGGGTTTTCGATAGACTTTAAAACGAAGTTCGTGGTCAGCTTTGCAGAGCAGAACATCAAGGAAAGGAAGAGTGTTGTCGACTTCTTCTTCAAGTGTGAACTGGATTGAAGGCTCGACCTGGTTGAGCTTGTCTTGGAGAGCTTGAACGTTGAAGCGTTTAGGAGTTATGAGGAGAATGTCGTCAACATAACGGAGCCAGGTGACAGACGAAGGAATAATGGTGGAGAAACGTTCGGCTTCTAGATGTTCCATGTATAAGTTCGCCAGGACTGCACTGAGTGGCGAACCCATGGGTAGTCCAAAAGTCTGCTGAAAGAGGTGATTTTCGAAGGAGAAACACGTAAAGCCAACACATAGTTCAACAAGGTCGATGAAATCGCTGGCTGGAATGGGAAGATCAAGTGAATCGTCAATTTTCCTGCGTAAGAGATCGATGGCTTGTGTAGTAGGTACTTTGGTGAATAGGGAAGTCACGTCAAGGCTGGAAAGTTTCTTGTTCCTGATGTTGATGTTGCGAATGCGATTAAGAAGATCACCCGAGTGTTTGAGATGTGCTGGACTGATAGTGCCCAAGAGTTTAGAGAGGTGTTTGGCGAGAATTCCTGAGAGCTGGTGGGGAGCACTGCCTATTCCCGAGGATATGGGCCTCAGTGGGATACCAGGCTTGTGAGTCTTTGGCAGGCCATACATTCTGGCAGGTCTGGGGTTGCTGGGCATGGTGTGCAGAAGTTTCTTCCCTTGTTCTGAGCCCCTCAGAATGCGGCGAGTCCTTTGAAGAAAAGTTTTAGTAAGGTTGTCCACTTGGTTAGTTGTGAGAGGTTTGTAGGTATCTGGGTCATTAAGTAGATTGAGCATTTTGTTCCTGTAATCGTCAGTGTTCATGATAACAACACCACCTCCTTTATCAGCGGTGGTGACCCTGATGGTCGTGTCTTCTGCTAAACCTTTGAGTGCATTGATGTAACGTCGAGGTATGACTGGGGAGCTGTGTGTTGAGATGGCTGCTGAGATGATGCCTTGAAGATAGCCTTTTTGGAAGTCGGAGTCATTGTGTCTGTAGTTTTTGGCGATGAAATTGAGGTCTTGTTTTGGTTTCGTAATTCCTGTTGCGAATTTGAGGCCTAAGCTGAGGGCTTCAGTTTCTGTGGTTGACAGTGGACGAGATGAAAGATTTTGAATAATTTCAGGTCTTCCTAAACTTTTCCAATTACTATTATCGCAGAGTGTTTGTAGTTTTCTAGTAAGTCTGATCTTCTGTTGAACATTCGCTGTGGTAACTCTGCTGCGAATGATTTCGGCGGTGCGTCTGTTCATGTTGCCCCGGAGTGTTGTGCCTAGTGTTCTGGCTTGGAGAAAAGCTTCCTTTGTAGCATTGTTTAAGTCATCTGCACACTCTTCAAGGTAGGTCCGAGCTGTAGCGGAGAAAGGTGGTTTGATGTTGGCAATTTGAGGAGGTGTGGATCTTGGTAAGACCATTTCTTGGATGCAATCACGAAGAAAATTGTGTCTGTTGCGAAGTGAGTAAGCCTTTAGAAGAAGGTCCAGGTATTCTCTGTGTGAAGGATCCATTTCTACTGCAGTGTTTGACACGATGGTAATAAATGGTATAAAATACCGACAACACTCAATACAGAAGAATCCTGGAATCATCGCTTATCTCTACAACGAACAATTTCAACCAGAACAATGGCTTCTATAGCATAGCTGAACCACTCGCCAAGAAACTTCTTCATCGCTATCCCACATAAGAACATAGAACACTGCAGAAGGTCTACAACTTGTCCAATACCCCTGCCAAGCTACCCAAGACTCTATAACCCCACCCGGTGGATCATCAGATGCAGCATTCTTCACCTGACCTCAACATTCTGACTATAAATACTCTTGTACCTTCCAACCCCAGGTAGATCCGTGTGTGACTTGAGAAAGCCCACTGTGTGGGTGAAACGTTGTCAATAAAGGATCACATTATATTGCATTTGTGTTTATATTTCCATTGTGTCGGTATTTTATACCATTTATTACCAACATACATGTATGTATAATGTTCGCCAAGACCGTAGTCCTGGCACGGGTCTCAATCTTGCGATGACCCGTCTGTTCTAACATACAGAGGTAGAAAGGCATTATATATATAGGCGGAGAGTGAGGTGTGACGCACATGACCTGAGGAATGTCATAAGAACATAAGAATGGAGGAACACTGTAGAAGGCCTACTGGCCCATGCGAGGCAGGTCCTTATCAAAACAACCTCTGCCTATGATGAGGACGGGTAGACGTTGAAATCATGTGACTCCTGTGTTGTTGGGTTGGTGGTTACCTGGAGGTTATTCCGGGGATCAACGCCCCCGCGGCCCGGTCCACGACCAGGCCTCCCGATGGATCAGGGCCTGATCAACTAGGCTGTTACTGCTGGCCGCACGCAGTCCGACGTACGAGCCACAGCCCGGCTGATCCGGCACTGACTTTAGGTATCTGTCCAGCTCTCTCTTGAAGGCAGCCAGGGGTTTATTGGCAATTCCCCTAATGCTTGATGGGAGGCTGTTGAACAGTTTTGGGCCCCGGACACTTATGGTGTTTTCTCTTAGTGTACCAATGGCGCCCCTACTTTTTATTGGCGGCATTTTGCATCGCCTGCCCAGTCTTTTACTTTCGTAGGGAGTGATTTCTGTGTGCAGATTTGGGACCATTCCTTCCAAGATTTTCCAAGTGTAGATTATGATATATCTCTCCCTCCTGCTTAAGTATCATGTATGCCAATGTTTTTGAAATTTTGTAGTTTCCAGTGTTGCGTTCTATAGTGTCGGTGACGGCGATTAGTGAGGCTTCTAGGCACCGTCGGCGTCTGAGGTCTGGTTCAGAGCTTATTTCTTCAGTAGCATTGAATAAAGATATCCAGATGTTGCACATGTGTCTTAACTTTCACATTGAAAATTGGGTTGGTCAAATGTTTGTTATTGGGATGAATTGTAAAGGACCTGCCTAGTATGGGCCAACAGGCCTGCTGCAGTGTTCCTCCTTTCTTATGTTCTTATGACCGAAACGTTTTCAAATAAATATGTCATAGTGTTTGCTTACGTGTCTTTCTAAACCAACTTGTCGGTATTTATTACCAAGGTTTATATCAGTGTTATTTTTATTTGGGGGCTAATAAAATTTTGGGAGGCTTCCCCCCCCCCCATTTGGCAAACCACTAGACATCAGATACAGTGGATATATTTTTAGCCAATATTTCATTGAAGATGCCGGTTCTTGATCCAAGTTATTGGGGTTGCCCTCTCCTTGAATTAAACATAATGACAACCCATCGACTAGTCGTATGGAGCCACACCAAATTATATTTGTAGTGGCTATTTAATACATTACAGAAATTGTTACACGTTACCTATATTACATGCTAGTAATATTACTGGCATGTAATATTACATATACAGTATCTACACGAGTTACATGGTGTCCGGCCAGGCAGGTAGTGGCTGGTTCCCACTACCAGTTGGGTGTACTTGCTTCGGCAGTACATATACTAAAATTGGAACGATACAGAGAAGATTAGCATGGCCCCTGCGCAAGGATGACACGCAAAATCGTGAAGCGTTCCACATTTTGGGCCGCAACAGTTTTGTTTCATCGTATGCGATACATCAGACTACACTGTGAAGCTTGTATCATTTAAAAATATGTTAATTTGTAAGAGAGCGTCCCTCAGCCATTCCCTGCTAGTCCGGGTTCAAGTCTATACCGGGCATAACTTTTTTTTTTATTTTTAATTTAAAAGTCTTAAGAGCCTGCACTGTACAGATACTTTTTACTCAACACTAATATCTCACTAATAAAAAAATATATGCATATTCGCCTGAAAATCAATTTTTTTTATTATAATTGTTTGCTCAGCATATACGACCTTCATACAAGAAAGTTTGTGTACGAATGTAATTTAGGAAGTTAATTAAAAGCTTCAGTTCTACTAGATAATATGCTGTTTCAATCCTAATAATTAAATTTGATTAAATGAAATCTCCAGAAAAAATTTTCCCAAATTTATTAACAAAATAAGAAGAACAGAGTCGCTGCAATATCTTAGTCTCCTCTTCACTGCAATAACGTTTTCTTTTGCAACGAGTCCAGCATAGTAATATTTCACGGGAAACTCTCCAATTTCTCCCCACTGACATGGGGATTGGCCTAGAAGGGCTCTTGATTCAAAGCTTGGCCTAGTCCCTTACATTATAGACTAGAGGATCGGCCTATTCCCTTACGATTGCTAGCGCACTCACCTCTCACACTGAGGTCAGTGGTTCGATCCCCGGCACGGGTGGAAATGGACGTGTTTCCTTAAGACACCTGCTGCCCATGTTCACCTATCAGTAAAACTGTTACCTGTGTGTTAGTCGACTGGTGTGGGTTACATTCTGGTAAAAAAACAACCTAATTTGCCCGAAATGCTCTGCATAACAAGCGGCTTTCTATATAGTAGTATCTCATTTATGTCAGCTAGGCCTGTAAGTAAGTTTATTCAGGTATACACAAATACAGTTACATAGAATTATCATACATAGCAGCATATGTGTAGAGAACCTAGGATAACCCAAAAAAGTCAGACAGTGACTTATTTCCATTGGGGTCCTTTTACCTTATTATTATAATATAAAGGTTATAATATTTTCTTATTATTCTACAATGGAGATATCTTATTATCATACTAAAAAGACTATCTACTACACCAAGGTCATTAAGACTATCTACAATACGAGGGTCATTACTAGGAATATGGTAAAATTTACACGCATGTCAGCTAAAAAATAGAAAATCATTCCCCTCCCTTTCTGTAGCTACATTCATCAGACACCTTTTGGCACTCTTCTTGAACTGGTTCATGCTATGACTGGCTTTGACATGTGTGGGCAGTCTGTTCCATTCCTTTATTGCTGTACAATAAAAGGTGTTTGAAGCCTGGCCACTGACTGTGGGTACTACAAAGTTGTGCTCTCTCCCCCTAGTACTATGATTGCTCTGGTTCCCAACCTTGACAAAATTGACAGCAAGATATTCTGGACATTGTTTGTGAGCAATTTTATAAACATGATTTAGCTTCAGTTGTTTTACTCTGTCTTCAACATTCAGCATATCCAACTGCTGTAATTCATCCTGGCCTACATGTTCTCTTGGTCCCAGCCCCAGGATGAATCTTACGATTTTGTTCTGGGTGATTTGCAGTCTATCTTTCAGTTTTTTTTGTCAAGGCAGAGTACCAAGAAGAGCATGCGTAATCCATATGGCATTGTATAAGGGCTAGACATAGGGTCCTGCGAGCCTCAGTAGGTAGACACTGTGCTTGTCTATACAGGAACTTCAGTCTGGCATTCGCTTTCTTTTCTACACTGTTCCCTATCAATTCTCCTGACATGCATGGGTCAAAGGGGATTCCCAAATATTTTACTGATGAAACCAAAGTGATGGGCTCCCCATTACATTGAACATTAAAATTATTTACCCTTGTACATGTACCTTAAATAATTGTTATGGGTCGGAGACGCGACTTACACCTATAGATTGGAGAACTGGTGTATTCACTTCCTTCACCATGAGTAACACAATACCCGCTCACATTTTCATCAGTTAATTCATAGTATACGTTACCTGCTTTTCCCTTGCTTCTTCTTCTTCTTAATAATAATAATAATAATAATAATAATAATAATAATAATAATAATAATAATAATAATAATAATAATAATAATATTTATTTACTACATGTACAAGGTATACAGGCATAGCTGACATCAATGACATACTACTACATAGAAAGCCCCTTGTTGTGCAGAGCATTTCGGGTAAATTAGGTCAGTTTTGTCCCAGGATGCGACCCACACCAGTCCACTAACACCCAGGTACCCATTTTACTGATGGGTGAACACAGACAACCGGTGTAAGGAAACGCGTCCGACGTTTCCACCCCTTCGTCGGGAATCGAACTCTGACCCTCGCCGTGTGGAGAGCTTTTGCCACCAGGCAAAGTCAAGGTTATTAAGGCAGAAATCCACGTAAGTGTAATTATTACCAACGATAACCCCAAAAAAAAAGTCGGTGGCTTATTTCAATGTAAGGCCATTTTTTCATTTTTCTAACAGTAGTTAAAATCTACATTTTTATCTAACTAGCATAATCCAACGTAGCTTAACCTAAAATTAAGAAAACAGCATTTGTAAATTTAAAAGAAGCGTTAGGAAACTGACGTTGGGAGCCACGTAAAGGAAATATAGTAAAATAAAGATGGGAATCATTCTCATTCTCAAAAATCAGTGCCACCTGTGGACGGAATAAACCTCGCCTAGCTGTCAATGTTATAATACCGAAAAACTGTTGATACGACACTTCAGGACATTACTTAAGAACATAAGAATGGAGGAACACTGTTGCAGGCCTGTTGGCCCATACTAGGCAGGTCCTTTACAATCCAATTACAACCCAATTTTCAATGCTACCCAGTGCTACTTAAAATGAAACTATTATATACCATTATATACCATTTTAATGTTCATTATTAAGAGTGAAGTCACTCATGGTGAACAGTTTCCTCTATGTACAATACAGGAGGTTCCAATGTCCTGAATTGTATACAAATGTCTTCCCAGTCCAATGAAATAATTTTCGGCAAATTTATAGCACATCATAGACACTAATACAATTAAATATACATTTAAGCAACTTTCTGCGTTAATAATAAATCTTCATTTCTACAAGTACACGACAACTTATTTAGACCTAAATGGCATTACTGACATACTCTACAGAAACCCCTGGTCATGCAGAGCATTCTGGACAACTTAGGTTAATCTTAGTTACCCCAGAATGTGACCCAGCAAATAGTGGAGCCAACAAGACTGGAGAACACACTGGACCTTGGCAATATAAACACAAATGCAGTATAATGTGATCCTTTATTGACTACGAACGTTTCTCCACCATTATTCCTTCGTCTGTCACCTGGCTCCGTTATGTTGACGACATTCTCCTCATAACTCCTAAACGCTTCAACGTTCAAGCTCTCCAAGACAAGCTCAACCAGGTCGAGCCTTCAATCCAGTTCACACTTGAAGAAGAGGTCGACAACACTCTTCCTTTCCTTGATGTTCTACTCTGCAAAGCTGACCACGAACTTCGTTTTAAAGTCTATCGAAAACCCACCAACCAAAACGATCTTCTCCACTTCTACTCTCACCACGACACCAAAACCAAACGTGGTGTAATTATAGGCTTCTTCCTGCGTGCACTCAGAATCTGCAGCAACGAGTTCCTTGAGGAAGAATGCACTATAATTGAACAGGTATTTTCCAAACTCCACTATCCTCGTCACTTCATCAGGGACTGCAGACGGCGAGCACTAAACATCTTCAACACACCCAGAGAAGACACTGCCGAGAAGAGATACATAGTCCTTCCCACCAACTCCATTGCCAAACATGTTTCCAACATCTTTGCCAAAACATCATTCCAAGTATCTACCTCCACAACCACGACCATCAAGGACATCACCAGTAGTAGGCAGGACAAGCCTCCATCCTCTGCAGGGGTATACATAATCCCTTGTAATGACTGCAACAAGTTATACGTGGGCGAAACATCAAGGGACCTCCAAACACGTATTTCAGAACACCAATACGCAAGCAGGTCTGACTACACAAGGAATGCCTGCGTACAACACCGTAATTCACACAACCACTTGATAAACTACAGAAACTCAAGACTTATCGCCACAGAAGACAACACTCAATACCGAAGAATCCTGGAATCATCACTTATTTCTATATCCGACAACTTCAACCAGAATAGTGGCTTCTATAACATAGCTGAACCACTTGCCAAGAAACTTCTTCATCGCTATCCCACATAAGAACACTGCAGAAGGTCTGCTCACAAACTTGTCCAGTCTCCTTTCCAAGCTACCCAAGTTTTTAGACTCTACAACCCAACTCGGTACATCATCAGATGCAGCATTCTTCACCTGACCTCAGCCGGACTATAAATACTCACGTTCCTTCCACCCCAGGTAGTTCTGTTTGTGACTTGAAAAAGCCCACTGTGTGGGCGAAACGTAGTCAATAAAGGATCACATTATACTGCATTTGTGTTTATATTGCCATTGTGTCGGTATTTTATACCATTTATTTCCACACTGGACCTTATTTTCACAAATAATGAGGACCTGGTAAGGAATATAATATCAAAAACAACAAATTCTGATCACAATCTAATCGAAGTCCAGACTTGCATGCACAGGAGTCCTGATCGGCACAATGCATTCAGTTATGAGGGTACCTTTACCAAATTCAACTTCAACAACAAGATCATCATCTGGGATCGGGTAAACTATGCCCTAAATGAAACATGCTGGGAGGATATCTTAAATTACATGGACCCTAACCAATGTCTCGAAAAGATTCCCCTCCTGGTAGCTGAAGTATGTTCAAGGTATATTCCTATAAGACAAAAGAAAAGAAGTAAACTGGAGAGAGACGCTCCCTCTACAGGAGAAGACGAAGAATCATTGAGCTCCTCAAGAATGCCAGATTATCTGATACACGGAAGGTAGTGCTAACCAGGGAAGTGGAAAATATTGAGCTGAAGTTAAAGGACTCGTACAGGATCCAGGAGAGACAAGAGGAGCTAAAAGCGATTAATGAAATTGAAAGAAATTCGAAATATTTCTTTTCATACGCCAAAAACAAGTCAAAAACCACTTCTAGTATAGGGCCCCTGCTCAGACAAGATGGATCCTACACTGACAACAAAAAAATGAGCGAGATACTGAAATTGCAGTATGACTCAGTGTTCAGTGAGCCACTAACCAGTTTAAAGATAGATGATCCAAACAATTTTTTCATGAATGAGCCTCAAAACCCTGCCAATGTAGGCCAGATTTATGACAACTCCACTAGACTTTGAGAAAGCCATCGACGACATGCCCATGTACTCATCCCCAGGCCCAGACTCGTGGAACTCGGTGTTCATTAAAAACTTCAAGAAACCCCTCTCACGTGCCCTAAGTATGCTATGGAGAAGGAGCTTAGACACAGGCGAGATTCCACAGTCACTAAAAACAACAGATATAGCCCCACTCCATAAAGGTGGCAGCAAAGCAGTAGCTAAGAACTATAGACCAATAGCTTTAACGTCCCACATCATAAAAATCTTTGAAAGAGTTCTAAGAAGCAGGATAGCAAACCACCTAGACTCCCAAAAATTGCACAACCCAGGGCAACATTGTTTCAGAGCAGGTCGCTCCTGCCTTTCGCAACTGCTTGACCACTATATGGTCCTAGATGCACTGGAAAACAAACAAAATGCAGATGTAGTATACACAGACTTTGCAAAAGCCTTTGACAAGTGCGACCATGGTGTAATAGCACACAAAATGCGTGCTAAAGGGATAACTGGCAAAGTAGGCAGATGGATCTTCAACTTTCTAACCAATCGCACACAAAGAGTAGTGGTAAACAGAGTTAAATCAGATGCTGCCATAGTGAAGAGCTCTGTCCCACAAGGCACAGTACTCGCACCTATCATGTTCCTTATTCTCATATCAGACATAGACAGAGATGTAAACCACAGCACTGTATCATCTTTTGCAGACGATACTAGGATCTGCATGAGAGTGTCATCCATTGAGGACACTGTTAACCTCCAAGAAGATATAAACCAAGTTTTCCAATGGGCAACAGAGAACAATATGATGTTCAATGAAGACAAATTCCAACTACTCCGTTATGGAAAACTGGAGGAAATAATAACTAGAACTGAGTATACTACAAACTCCAATCACACAATAGACAGGAAAAGTAATGTGAGAGACCTGGGAGTGGTAATGTCAGAGGATCTCGCCTTCAAGGATCACAACAATGCCACTATCACATCTGCTAGGAAACTGATAGGATGGATAATGAGAACATTCAAGACAAGAGATGCTAAGCCAATGATGATCCTTTTTAAATCACTTATTCTTTCTAGGCTGGAATACTGCTGTATACACATTAACATCCCCATTGAAGGCAGGTGAAATTGCAGAGCTAGAGAATGTACAGAGAACCTTTACTATACGTATAAGTTCCATCAAACACCTTAACTACTGGGAGCGCCTGGAAGCACTTGACTTGTACTCACTAGAGCGCAGGCGAGAGAGATATATCATAATCTACACCTGGAAGATTCTGGAGGGACTGGTCCCTAATATGCACACAACAATCACTCCATACGAAAGCAAAAGACTTGGCAGGCGATGCAACATACCCCCAGTGAAAAGTAGGGGCGTCACTGGTACACTAAGAGAAAACACAGTAAGTGTCCGGGGCCCAAGACTGTTCAACAGCCTCCCACCAGCAATAAGGGGCATTACGGGAAGACCCCTCTTTGTCTTCAAGAGGGAGCTGGACAGATACCTAAAGACGGTGCCGGATCAGCCGGGCTGTGGTTCGTAAGTTGGATTACGTGCGGCCAGCAGTAACAGCCTCGTTGATCAGGCCCTGATCCACCGGGCGGCCTGGTCGTGGACCGGGCCGCGGGGACGTTGATCCCCGGAATTCCCTCCAGGTAGACTCGAGGTAGGTAGACGAAAATTGGCTAACACCCAGGTACCTACTTAATGCTAGGTGAAGTGGCAGGTGTAAGGAAACATATCCACCGTTTCACCCGTGCCGGGAATCGACCCCAGACCATCCATGTGTGAGCTGAGGACGCTACCAATTCTTATGCTAGTCAGCCTGAGACTGGGAGGTGCTCAACTCTTTATAATCCTAAAGTGAGCAAACACTAGGACATATTTTATTAAAAAGTTTTGACCCTGGGGCCCTGACCCTGATCAAGGTCCTAGGGCTGTAACGTTTTAAAGTATATCCTAGTGTTTCCTCATGCGTGTTTAACCACAATATTAATTACCGGGATTGTGCTTAAACCCTTTACCAGGCCTGGAGAGGGGTAATTACCCTTTTCCACTCTTGGTAAAGGGGTGATTATTTACCAGGCCTGGTAAAGGGTATTAATAAGGTCTTAGCCGAAAGGGAAGGTAGCTCCTGTTCCTCAGATCAAGAGTCCTTCCCTGGCATCATGGCACCCCTGTATGAAGAGGGGGGCAGTAACTACACATCACTTGTCACACCGATAGTGCACTGTCACAAGCATCATGTTTACTAATGCACTCGCTCACTTCACACCACACCCGTCTGTGCACGCACACACGAGACTCGAGTTATATTTAAATAAACTAACACTACTACCACCTCAGTATACGAGTAGAACGTTCATTACTACTGTAACTGCTTAGGTTAGCTTAATGTTGGATGCTAGTTCTCTGACCCATTTAGTAACTGTAGTCATTTGACCACCGCAAACATGATGGGTACGGGCTGTGTATAGTGAAGGTATCAAACCACCTTAGTAACTAATACAGACTAATTTCTAATGGTTATTAATTATAACCGTACTTTTTAAACGGGGTGGACCGGTAAGCCAGCGGAAGGCGTCAGTCAAATGACCAAAAGATCCAGCGGTGGGTCATGAAACGCTTGTCATGTTTCCTAACAAACCTTACAACAGTTCAATTTATGCTAGCATTATAGGTGTTACCGAGCACGCTAGCTGGCTCACTGGCCTGAATGAAAGCACTAACTTGTACTCGCCTACAAGCGCTTGCTTGCATTCCCTTTGCATGGAAGTGGATACTAACAAAGTAATGCGACTGGAAGTGAGTGAAGACCAGCCACTTAAAATCTAAAGGAGCTAGGTTAGGTTAGGTTAAATAAGGCTAGTCAAGAAACAGGACAAGCGTTTTTCCTGACGCGCATCTTGGTCAGATGATGACCCGCCGTTGGAGCTTCTAGTCATCTGATCGAGGCCTTCCGCTGGCTTACCGGTCCACCCCTTTAAAAATTATGGTCGTGGTTATTTTTTATCACTTGTGGTGCGAGAAGGCGTTTTAAGTTAACTGCAGATGATGGAAGGTTCACAGCGAAGATGAACAATGGTAGTGGACCAGGGATGGGGCTATAATGATTTCATTCAAAACGCTGATTAGAATATTGTAATGCCAGAACTGACTTAGCCCCTATAAACAACCAGGTGAGTACACTATTACAGGTGAGGAAGGGTCAAGAACTATGAATCAACTCTTGCAAACAATTTGGAGATACACTGCAGAAACTATTAAAACTATTTTAATTATTACATTCATAGGAAAAGCTAAATTACTGTATTTAGGGGAAAGCGCGAAAGGGGTCACCGCGACTGGAAAACTGGAAGCAATCAGGTCTTATCTAAAGTGGAGGAGGACAACTGAAATTTTGTGAATGATAAAACCATCACCAGCATTAGGGAACCTCCCTCGAGGGAAGGAAAGAGCTAAAAACAAAAGGGTCGTACACCACCTTGGGAATGGGAGAAGCTCAGATGAAATCCAAGTGAAAGTATTTCCAGTTCCCTGGTTCCAGAATGTTTCACCATTACGGTACCTCCTTAAAGAACAAATTACACTGCAACAGGCTGTCCAATCTATTTTTAAAACCCACCTAAAATACTCTTTTCCATTATTGTCATTAAACCATATTTATACATCTCTCACCTGGTTTATCATAAGACCGTCCGGTTTTAACCATTTCACAAAACCTCCTTGATGAGGAAAACACTAATTTACTTACATGGAAATATTCAGTGAATATAATTTTCCTGAGCAAACATTAAAGCAGTTGTTACTGCTGGAACAAGATTTACTGAAGCATCTCAAGTTCTCAAAAACACATCGTCACAGATGTGATATACATGTGACAATTTTATACACAATTACGTTAAATAAATTTAGGAATTGGTTTTATCATGGAGTAGCGTTCAACTCGAAGGGATTATACAGCGTCTGGGAAATGGGAGGTAATCCGTTTAAAGGAAAAATAAGAGGATAGCTCAAACTCCTTGGATCAGGGGCCCTTTACAGTTTCTGGGAGGGGGAGGGAGAAGTACCCAATCTGATCCCTATTATGTCGCTAATCTGGAGGTTCCTTTTATTCCTGGATGCTGGAGGAAGTCTCACTCACCGGACAAGCAACGTATCGGCCATTGTTGGTGGAAACGTGATGGGTGGTTCCCCACCACGGCTGGAAGAAACGTGCTCAGAACAGAGTGGGGGTGGTAGTAGCCGCCCTCCACCCCGGACATGGGTGGGGAAGCGTGTGGGCGCTCCGAGACAAACGTCATGGACATCAGTTGCTCGCCTTACAAGGGGTGGAGAATTTTGGTAGCTGGTGGTGGGGTCAAGACCTCCCACACAGCTGGGGGTATACCAGGGACGCCCCCTGCAAATCATCTAACTTCCTCCCACTGCTATACAGATGGTCAGTAAGGAATTCTACCGCGCAAGGAGCAGCTGTCTACACCTCAACATTTCAAGACAGACTGACCCCCACACGAGTTTTGACTTTGGGGGCAGAGCGCCGTGAGAATGGACCGACATTTACTTTCCCACGTTCGTTTCACTGAAAAATATAAAAATACCTCCAAAGTGTTTCAGCGATAACTCAACAACATACCAAAAATGTCTGAATACAACAAATAGTCAGGTTTAGTTATAAAATTTAAACATTACCCTCCCAGCAAAAATTATATTAAACAAAAACAAGCCTCGGTGTAAATTTCTCAAGCATCGAGACACTGCCCAACGCCACCATATTGTAATGTCTGAACGAAGACCTCCAGACGCCTATGATCTAATTATTACTAACAACTATCCACTACATTTACGACGAACCTCTTTTCTATTATACAGTGAACGTGGAATAAATTACCTGTGGTGAAAAAAATCATAAGAAAGAAGATTAAACAGGAATTTCCAGGCGCCAGTGCTATCAACACACCTTCATGCAAACCTCGGAAATTAAAACCAAGCCTAACTTTTGAAACCTATTGAGTTAATTGTGCAGCCAAGTATCAGCAGCAATATTTCGTGTACACACACCATATGTACGTATACACACGCACAATATAAAATAAAATTATATACATAATGTGGTGCTGAATAGGTAAAACTTGCTATTTTGGCTTAAATAGCAACGCTCTTCTTGCCGAATAAGACAAGCGAAAATTTGTGTATGCAATAATTTTGCAAAAATCATTCTGAACCAAACGAAAAAATATATATTTCACTGTGTTTATTAAATTATTGTAAACTTATCTAAAATATATTTAGTTGGATTAGGCTAAATTAAATGCGCTTGTTATAATAAGGTTAGTTAATTTTCTAAGATTCTTTTAGTACAAAATTATTAATTTTTACATTAACATGTGAAAAAAAATTTAAATGTATAAGATAAAATGTTTTTTAGAGAGGACTTAATTTTAAACGAGCTCAATTAGCAAGAACTCGTTTAAAATTAAGTCGAATATAGAGGTGATGAATATTTTCTACCTCTGTCTTCGACTGATAAAGCCTAATGTGTACCTGGAGGTTATTCCGGGGATCAACGCCCCCGCGGCCCGGTCCATGACCAGGCCTCCCGATGGATCAGGGCCTGATCAACTAGGCTGTTACTGCTGGCCGCACGCAGTCCAACGTACGAGCCACAGCCCGGCTGATCCGGCACTGACTTTAGGTATCTGTCCAGCTCTCTCTTGAAGGCAGCCAGGGGTTTATTGGCAATTCCCCTAATGCTTGATGGGAGGCTGTTGAACAGTTTTGGGCCCCGGACACTTATGGTGTTTTCTCTTAGTGTACCAATGGCGCCCCTACTTTTTATTGGCGGCATTTTGCATCGCCTGCCCAGTCTTTTACTTTCGTAGGGAGTGATTTCTGTGTGCAGATTTGGGACCATTCCTTCCAAGATTTTCCAAGTGTAGATTATGATATATATCTCCCTCCTGCGTTCCAACGAGTACAAGTAAAGTGCTTCCAAGCGTTCCCAGTAGTTAAGGTGCTTGACAGAACTTATACGTGCAGTAAAGGATCTCTGTACACTCTCTAGATCTGCGATTTCACCTGCTTTGTATGGAGATGTTAATGTACAGCAGTATTCCAGCCTAGAGAGAACATTTCAGAATAAGACACGTAACTGTTGCACATGTTTTACTTACCTGCATGTGCTGTAACAACTGAAACATGTACTGTACCTGTCAACATGTGCTACAACCACTCGTAAGTTCATTCAGGTACAGGTACACAAATACATAAATAACACTGGTAAACAACCAAAATACTTCCGAGTAGCAATTTCCAATTAATTTTAGGTCACTGATAATGAATATCATGGTTAAAATTGTTAGCTCTACTTTTCAATATATACCTACGTGTCACAACAGCTTTGTTCCAGCAATAATGATAATTATAATTATGATAATTATCATACATAGCAGCATATGTCTAGATTACCTAGGATAACCCCCAAAAAGTCAAAGTGACTGCTTCCACAGGGTTCTACAATAGGCGCACTTAATAGTGATCTAGGACGGAACAAGTTTAGTTTCCTCTAGGTGTGGGTGAATTGTTGGTGCCATGGCATTGTGGCTGGTTGTTCAGGTAATGGCACTTTTGTGTCACTGGTGGATACTAGGCAGAGCTACTGAGAATAGTCAGATGTGGGGGAGGGAGGTTAGTGTTACAACCATAGCTACGAACTGAGAGTAACCGTGGAGACATGGACGAGAACTTCTCCAGAAAATTATAAACTAGACAAACGGTAACAGCTGGGAAATAAACAGGGACTCTCCCGGGATATTAAAATCTAGGTAGAGTAACCGCTGAGGGAGACAAAGACAGAAATCCCCCTCCGCAAGGGGTAAGGACACTAAACATGTAGTCCAGACACTATGTAGAGTATAAAGTTTATGGTGAATATACAAGTGAAACCTGGCGACGTGAGCCTTCCCCAGAGAATCAAGGGGAAGTCTCCTCCAGAGAATCAAAACGGGGGGGGAGCTTCCTCCAGAGAAAAAAGGGGGAGTTTCCCCCAGAGAAAAAAAAGGGAGAGTTTCCCCCAGAGAAAAAAAGGGAGAGTTCCCCACAGAAAAAAGGGAGAGTTTCCCCAGAGAAAAAAGGGAGAGTTTCCCCCCAAAGAAAAAAAAGGGGGAGTTTCCCCCAAAGAAAAAAAAGGGGGAGTTCCCCCCAAAGAAAAAAAAGGGGGAGTTCCCCCAGAGAAAAAAAGGGGGAGTTCCCCCAGAGAAAAAAAGGGGGAGTTCCCCCAGAGAAAAAAAGGAGAGTTTCCCACGAGAATAAAAAAAGGAGGGAAGCCTCCCCAGAGAACCAAAGGGGGGAAAGCTATCCCCAGAAAATCAAATGCGCCTCAATGTACATACTCATAAATGTAGTACTCACCCTTCTTGTTCCTGGCACCAACTTTAAGGAACTTGGGATATTTAATCTCCGTCTTTGTGTCATCCATTATCTGAAGTAGAGAAAATATATTTTTTCATATTTATTTTAAGAGAAGCGCTAAACCCGCAAGTTCATACAACACCTGGAGAAATTAGAAGTTTTCAGGTTTGATTCAAGGGGACGTTTGCTCCAATTTCTTGGATCAAGAGCTCTTCACAAGTATCATGGCGGTTCCCTCCACTCCCTGAAAAATGGAAGGTTAAGGATCGTCATCCATGAAATTTGAGCTGTCTTTTCCTTCCTTGAATCACCGTTAATTACCACCCATTCCCAGCAACTGTACGTCTCCTACTGGTTTAGGGCTTCCCCATGAGAAATATGTGGACAAATACTTTAAAAAATTAACTGTGTCGTTGTACTTCATTCCGATTATCATTGTTATTCCAAAGTCCAAGTTGGACCAGAGTGTTGTCATAAGCTTCTCTCTTCCTATGTTTACCTGGAGAGGGTATACATTATAATAATTATTATGTGTGGTTTACTTGTGTGTACCTGGAGAGGGTCTGAGTTTATTAGTACTACTCTACAATTACTATAATCAAGGGGGAAACCCTAAATCCGTAGGATTATACAGCGCCCGTGGGGGAGGGGGGAAGGTGGAAGGTATTTAGGCTTAATTCAGGGAACTGGAGCACAAATCCAATTCCCTAGATCAAAGAGCCCCTCAGCAGCGTCCAGGAACCTTCCATGAGGGGACTACTATAAAAGAAACGGTAAACCCGCGTGTTATACAAGCAAATAATAATTAAGGAAGTGTAAAAAAAAAAAGCCAAGCTGCTCAGTGTAAACATTTTTAAACTACACATCTTGCTCATTAATAGTTTGTAAATTAACAGGGCACACTTTTATAAATTTGCACCTATTATTATTACAGCAAAAACCTACATTTATACAAGGTTGTACAAGATTCTTCGTTACTTATTTACAAGGTTGTACAAGATTTTATTTATACAAGGTTGTATAAATAAAAGGTTCTTTGCTGAGTGTCTTCCTACTACCATTCATTGTAGGCTTAGTCATTATATTTACGGGAAGCGCTAAATCTACACAAGACTTAAGCCGAAAGGCGTGTCTGACAGCTATTTGCCAAGGCAAGGTGTGACCATACAATTGGTTAAATTAGGTCTCCCTAGCGACCTACCAAGCATAGTTGAACTACATCACAAGGTAACTAAGTCTGATCCAAGGAAAGGGAGAATAGCTTAAATTCCTAGCATCAGAAACTGTTCATCAGTATCAAGGCATCCCTTCCCCTTGAGTGATGCACCTAAACAAACTTAGCAAATTAATCTAACTTTGCTAAAATAAACAAGTTTGCATAAATTTCGCATTATTTATCGTCCGATTAATTTATTAATTCAATCAAGTTTTAGAGTGATTTTTATCTTAGTTACTCCAGCACTGTTGGCAAACACAGCTTGCCTGGTGAAACACTTCTTGCATTTTAAGCTAAGGTCACAAATGTTTCCTAAATAGCTCGACATTTAGATTTAAATGGCCTCCAAGATGAAAAGTTTCAAGGCCTTAGTAATGTAACCCTGCCTGAGACTTGTGCACCCACGTCAAGGCTTTAGTAATGTAACCCTGCCTGAGACTTGTGCACCCACGTCAAGGCTTTAGTAATGTAACCCTGCCTGAGACTTGTGCACCCACGTCAAGGCAACCTTAAAATTAAAATGAATCTTACCTTTACATATATTGTAATTAAAATATTACAGATGCTGCCTCTGCTATTAGTAATACTACTACTATTGCTACTAGTAATACTACTACTATTGCTACTAGTAATACTGCTGGTATGTCTGCTATGCTAGTGCTGCTGCTGCTATGTCTGCTGGTGACTGCTGCTGCTGCTATGTCTGCTGCTGTGCTGCTGCTGCTGTTCTGCTGTATGTGCTGCTGCTGTAATCTGCTAGGTGTGCTACTGCTGCTGTAATCTGCTGGTGTGCTGCTGCTGTGTCTGCTGGTGATACTGCTGCTGCATCTGCTGTGTGCTGCTGCTGTAATCTGCTGGTGTGCTGCTGCTGCTGTAATCTGCTGGTGTGCTGCTGCTGTGTCTGCTGGTGTGCTGCTGCTGTAATCTGCTGGTGTGCTGCTGCTATGTCTGCTAGTGTGCTGCTGCTATGCTGGTGTGCTGCTGCTGTGCTGGTGTGCTGCTGCTGTGCTAGTGTGCTGCTGCTGTGCTAGTGATACTGCTGCTATGCTGGTGTGCTGCTGTGTGCTGGTGATGTCTGCTGTGTCTGCTAGTGTGCTGCTGTGTCTGCTGGTGATGCTGCTGTGTCTGCTGAGTGTGCTGCTGAGGTGTGTGCTGCTGTGTCTGCTGGAGTGCTGCTGTGCTAGCTGCTGCTGCTGTATCTGCTATGTGCTGCTGCTGCTGGCTGCTGCTACTGCTGCTGCTGCATTGCTGCTGCTGCTGCTGCTACCGCTGCTGGAGCTGCTGCTGCTGCTGCTTGCTGGCACGGTGCTGCTACTGCTACGCGGAGGCTGCTGCTGCACTGCTGCTGCTGGAGCTGCTGGCTGCTGCTGCTGCTGCAGCAAGGCGCAGGCTGCTGCTGCTGCTGCTAGGCAAGGCTGCTGCTGCTGCTACTGCAAGCTGCTGCTGCACTGCTGCTGAGGCTGCTGTACTGCTGCTGGGAGCTGCTGTTGCTGCTGCTGGAGGCTGCTGCTGCTACTGCTGCTGCAGCAGCTGCGGGCTACTGCTGCTGCTGCTGCTGCTGGAGTCAGCTGCTGCTGCTGCTGGAGCTGCTGCTGCTGCAGCTGCAGGCTGCTGGGCTGCTGCTGCTGCTGCTGCTGCTGCTGAGGTTGCTGCTGCTGCTGCTGCTGGAGCTGCTGCTGCTACTAACAGCTGCATGCTGGCTGCTGCTACTGCTGCTGCTGGAGGCTGCTACTGCTGCTGAGGCTGCTGCTGCTGCTGGCTGCTGCTGCTGCTACTGCTGCTGAGGCTGCTGCTGCTGCTCCAGGCTGCTGCTGCTGCTGCTGCTGGCAGGCTGCTGCTGCTGCACTGCTGCTGCTGCTGCTGCTGCTGCTGGGCTGCAGCTGCTGCTGCACTGCTGCTGCTGCTGCTGCTGCTGCTGCTGGAGGCTATGCTGCTGCTGCTGCTGGAGGCTGCTGCTGCTGCTGCTGGAGGCTGCTGCTGCTGCTGCTACTGCTGCTGCTGGCGGCTAATGCTGCTGCCTGCTGCTGCTGCTGCTGCTGCTCAAGGGGCTGCTGCTGGGCTGCTGCTGCTGCTGCTGGGCTGGCTGCTGCTGCAGCAACGCAGCTGCTGCTGCTGCTGCGGGCTGCTGCTGCTGCAGCAAGGCAGCTGGCTGCTGCTGCTGCTTGCGAACAGGGTGCTGCTGCCTGCGCAGCAGGCTGCTGCTGCTGCTGCAGCATGCTGCTGCTGGCTGCAGCTGACTGCTGCTGCTGCTGCTGCTGCTGCTGCTGCTCGCTAGCTGCTGCTGGGCTGCTGCAGCGCAGATGCTGCTGCTGCTGCTGCAAGGGCTGCTGCTGCTGCTGCTGCTGGGCTGCTGCTGCTGCTGCTGCTGCTGGCTGCTCACTGCTGGCTGCTGCTGAGGCTGCTGCTGCTGCTGCAGTGGCTGCTGCTGCTGCTGCAAGCTGCAGCTGGCTGCTGCTACTGCTGCTGCTGCTGGGCTGCTGCTGCTGCTGCTGCTGGAGCTGCTGCTGCTGCTGCAGCAGGGCTGGCTGCTGCTGCTGCTGCAACGGCTGCTGCTACTGCTGCTGCTGGCGCTGCTGCAACGGGGCTGCTGCTGCTGGCTGCTAGCTAACGCTGCTGCTGCTGCACGGGCTGCTGCGCTGCTACTATTACTACTGCTGAAGCTACTACTACTACTGCTGCTGCTGCTGCTGAAGCTACTACTACTACTACTGCTGCTGAAGCTACTACTACTACTGCTGAAGCTACTACTACTACTGCTGCTGCTGAAGCTACTACTACTGCTGCTGAAGCTACTACTACTACTACTGCTGCTGCTGAAGCTACTACTACTACTGCTGCTGCTGAAGCTACTACTACTACTGCTGAAGCTACTACTACTACTGCTGCTGAAGCTGCTACTACTACTGCTGCTGAAGCTGCTACTACTACTGCTGCTGAAGCTACTACTACTACTGCTGCTGCTGAAGCTGCTACTACTACTGCTGCTGAAGCTGCTACTACTACTGCTGCTGAAGCTGCTACTACTACTGCTGCTGAAGCTGCTACTACTACTGCTGCTGAAGCTGCTACTACTACTGCTGCTGGAGCGATTCCCTCAAAATAGATTAGTATTATATCCACTGGGGAGCGTTAAATCCAAAGGAGTCACATAGCGTCTCAAATCAGAGGTACTGAGGTAATCAGGTATGCTCCGAGGAAGTAGAGGAAGGCTTCAATTCTTTGAACGAGGAACCCTTCCAGCATAAAGGCATCCTCCATTTAAGTTTTCTTAAACACTGGAAACTCTGACACTCCCCCAGATTTCATATTAATATTTAAATACTACACATTATATCCGAAAACAAGCGCTAAATCCGTATGAAATCATACAACACAGGAAGAAGAAACCTAACACAGGAAGCAAATAAGCCCAGTAAACTTGTATAATACATAACCAAGCGTGAATGTTTCTCTAAATTTTCCTACCTCAAGGGAGATGGGTGAACTAATAATGCCTCTCTACTAATTCCTCTCAAGAAATGGTTATAACTATGACCATAATTTTTAAAGGTGTGGAACGAACCTTACATAACCTATCCTACGAATTCCTCGAATCAAACTTTATTACCCCAGAAAGTATACTGCCAACAATATCAGAGAAAGACAGGTGCAAACAAAGTATTGCTGAAACATTTCACTGTGTATAGCTTAAAGTTAACACTAACTTTATAACAGGGCTACAGAGTGAAGCGTCATAAAAGTTTGCTCTGCACTTGTCCCTTCAAGGCAGATGCCTTGATGCAGGTAACGGGCTTTTGATCCGAAGAACTGGAGTTACTCATCCTTTCTTTGAATCAAACATGACTGACGGCGTACGACTCCTGCTAATTTAGCGCTCATCCCAAGATGCATTAAATGAATTAGTACCTGTTTTTTTTACCCATTTTGAGCGTACCCATAAATTACATAATTTTAAAACATTTACGTAGTTCTCTGATAATTAAGTCATTCAACAAGATCTCACTTAAAATGATACACAAGCACTCATACAACACTTAAAAGCCAACAATGATACTTAACATGTAATAATAAACCTACGTCAGGGAGAACGAAGGAACTGAAGCAGTCTTCCTGAAGGAGAGGCTGACCTTCCGCCAAATCTGCCATGGCAAATCTCATTTCCTCTGCTTGACTCTTAAGTGACTGGTCAGTGAAATAACTTAACTCTTCACTTATACTCCCGGTGGAGGTGTACTTCCAGGTACCGCTCTCCGACTTGCCCAGGCTCGGGCGGCATCCACTGACACCACCACATTGTTTTCCACTGGGGTAGCAGCTGTCACCGTTGCCGTTTTCATTATTATTCTCAATGATTCTATTACTATTTGAAATACTGTTCCAGCCGACACCGCTGCTCTCGTCGCTATTGTTCCAGTCAACACTGTTGCCATTTGTAATACTATTATTATAGCCAATATCACTGCTATCGTTTCTGTTATCGCCGTCAGAGTTGCTATTTGTCTTACTGTTCCAGCCAACACCTTTGCTATCTTCGCTCTTGTTCCAGCTGACACCGCTATCGTCACCACTGTTCCAGCAAACACCACTGCTACTTTTACTGTTCCCGCTGACCCCGTTGCTGTTTGCAATACTGTTCCAACCGACACAGCTGGTATCGTCACTATTGATCCAACCGAAACCACTGCTATATTCGCACCCAGTACTGACATTTTTCCAACTGTTCCCGCCAATACTGTTATCTTTCATATTGTTGCTGCTAACATCATTTTCATCCGTTCCTGCCTTGCCTGTGAAGGAAAACTGCAACTGTTGCCTCATGTCTTCAGGTGCACAGATCTCTTTATCCCTCCACTCCTGCGGCGTCTCACGATAACTCCAGCGGGAAGGTCTGCCCCTCTTATCCTCTTCGTCAGCGCATATCCTAGCGAGGGTTCTCCAATGGCTGTCTCTGTCCTCGAGAAGATAATCTGCTTTCCAGTTGTTCCCGTTTCTTAAGAAAATAACTTGTGGCCTTTGTTTTTCTATGTGCGAAAGAGGAAGAGACAAGAGGCCGCCGATAAGTCTACGGTACTGATCGTCAGAAAAGGTCGCTCTACGAACTTGACTGCTAGTGTAGGCCACTTCACGAACCTGACAGTCTGAGGATGTCGGGTCACTGAACGGTATACCTCGGCGCGCAGTCATGGCCGACTCTACCTCTGGTAAGAGGAAACTCTTGACTAAGAACAGAGGGGCAAGACCGTCAACCACAGGCTTTCCTCTACACCCACTCCTCCATTCCCTCTAACCCCCGCCCCCCTCCAAGGAAAACGACAGCTGTCACCAGTCAGCACATCTACTATCAAGCAATAATTTATCAGCCCACTCAGCAAAGCAAGCTGACTGGTGACGATGGACAAAAGGTTTGGGACCATTCCTTCTTGTATACTCTAGGTGTAATTTAGCATTCATCTTTCTCGCCTACGTTCTAAAGGGTACATTTCTTTGGACTTCTAAAGTACTGGGAGTACTTGGTGTTTGACTAAGTTTATAAGAGCTGTGAAGGTTCTCTCTACATTTTCCAGGCGAGCAATTTCGCCTGCCATGAAGAGGCCATTAGTACAGAGTAATATTCCAGCCCAGAGAGAACAAGTGACCTGAAGAGTATCACTGGCTTGGCATTTATTGTTTTGAAGATACTAATTATCTACCTGGAGTCTACCTGGAGGGTATTCCAGGGATCAACGCCCCCGCTGCCCGGTCCATGACCAGGCCTCCTGGTGGATCAGGGCCTGATCAACGAGGCTGTTACTGCTGGCCGCACGTAGTCCAACGAACGAACAACAGCCCGGCTGATCCAACACTGACTTTAGGTGTCTGTCCAGCTTCCTCTTGAAGACAACCAGGGGTCTATTACGGCTGGTGGGAGGCTGTTGAACAGTCTTGGACCACGGACACTTTTCATTGGAGGTATGTTGCATCGCCTGCCAAGTCTTTTGTTTTCGTAGGGAGTGATTTCTGTGTGCAGATTAGGGACCAGTCCCTCTAGAATCTTCCAGGTGTAGGTTATGATGCATCTCTCTCGCCTGCGCTTCCATTTCTTTCAGTGTAAAGTAAAAGGACACAAGTGCAACTAATGTGACATTTTATTGTGGCAACGTTTCGCTCTCCAGGAGCTTTATCAAGCTTGATAAAGCTCCTGGAGAGCGAAACGTTGCCACAATAAAATGTCACATTAGTTGCACTTGTGTCCTTTTACTTTACATATTGTCGGTAATTCTACCAACTTTATTACATTTCTTTCAGTGGCGATAACATTGTTATGTTCCTTGAACGTTAGATTTGACATTTAAACCTCCCAGGTATATCACATCTGATTTAGTTTTATTGAGAGGTTTGAGTTTGTCTTGTACTGATAGTTCTTATTTCCTGAGAAGTCTGTCAGAAATGTTATTAGGAAGAAAAGGGGCGAGGACTGCCTCGAGAGAATTTCTCAACATAGTAACACATGTTTTAGCTGTTTTACTGTTAGTCTTTGGGTTCTGTTTGTTAAGAAGTTTAATAAATATCCATCTGCCCACCCGCCTAGTTATTTCTCTGGCACGTATTTGTCAAAGACTAGCAAAGTCTGAATTATAGGAGATTATGTTAGGTAACAGGACAAGTGCAACTAATGTGACACATTATTGTGGCAATGTTTCGCTCTCCAGGAGCTTTATCAGCCCTTGTGTCCTTTAACCTAACACTGCCGGTAATTCTACAAACATTACTGTAAGAGATTACCTCGAGGCAGTAAAACAAATCGTGTGTTTAAAGTTTTAATGAAACTAGAAATGTGCAACCATCGACGCGTCACCACCAATAACTCATCGCAATCTAGGCCTTCATAAATAACAAAAAGGCACAATACCGTGACTGGAACGACACACAAATAACCCGCACATAGAAGAGAGGAGCTTACGACGACGTTTCGGTCCAGCTTGGACCATTTACAAAGTCACACTAGGCCTTCATCCTCCCAGTCTAGGCCTACATATTTAGCACTGGGGTTGGAGCGTAGCTCACCGATTGCGTTCGAGTCGCAACCTCAAAGTCCAGATTTCGATTCCCTGGCGCAGAGCAAAATATGGGCCGGCTTCCTTACACCCCTTCAACTGTCCACCTAGCCTACTGTTGAGAGTCGCCTACAGGAGTTTTGCTGGAATACTCTGCCCAGTGTAAGAACACCAGTACCTGCTGGAGGTATCGAAGTGGTGGGTAAAGGATATCAGTGTATATAACGATTTTAATTAAAAAAAAAAAAAGTGGCACTAGGCCTGCCCACTGCCCTTATCGCCGTGCTGAGACATCTAGTATTACTTTCATTTTTCACTCAACAGATGCCCCTCCCCCGCACCGCCAATCCCCTTCCCTTGCTGTCCGTTCCCCTCCCTATCATATTCCACATCCTCCCTTCCTTTGCTCACTCCTCCCCTCCTTTGCTCACTCCTACCCTCCGTCTTGCCTCTTCCTCCCTAATAAGACCTATTTTTTTAGATTTATAAAGGATTTATAGTAAATTATTTCGTTGGGATAAGGCAATGCTATGGCTGGAACTCGCAAATTAGAGGTAAATCATGGATATTTCCCATCTCACTAACCAGTTTTGTAGGAACAAGCACCACCACCACCTCGACCTACAAGCCAACAAGAACACGGGGTTAACGACACTCACCTTCTGGAAGAAATCGTCTGCAGAGAGAACCCGGCCGTCTGCTGATATTGGCAACTTCATGATCTCTAGGTCACACGGGTCTGACGGACACCCTGCAAATATTTGTAAATGGTTATAATAACAATAGTCTTCAAGTTTACTACATAAGGTTTCCACTTCCACATTTGTACAAATGTAACATTGTTAATGGCATACAACCGGTTAACCTCCAAGAAGATATAAACAAAGTTTTCCAGTGGGCAACGGTAAACAATATGATGTTCAATGAGGACAAATTCCAACTACTCCGTTATGGAAAACTTGAGGAGATAATAACTAGAACAGAGTATACTACTGACTCCGGCCATACAATAGAGCGGAAAAATAATGTAAGGGACCTGGGAGTAGTAATGTCTGAGGATCTCACTTTCAAGGATCACAACAGTGCCACGATCGCACGTGCAAAGAAAATGATAGGATGGATAATGAGAACTTTCAAAACGAGAGATGCCAAGCCCATGATAATCCTTTTCAAATCACTTGTTCTCTCTAGGCTGGAATACTGCTGTACATTAACATCTCCATTCAAAGCAGGTGAAAACGCAGATCTAGAGTGTACAGAGATCCTTTACTGCACGTATAAGCTCTATCAAGCACCTTAACTACTGGGAACGCTTGGAAGCACTTTACTTGTACTCGTTGGAACGCAGGAGGGAGAGATACATCATAATCTACACTTGGAAAATCTTGGAAGGAATGGTCCCAAATCTGCAGACAGAAATCACTCCCTACGAAAGTAAAAGACTGGGCAGGCGATGCAAAATGCCGCCAATAAAAAGTAGGGGCGCCATTGGTACACTAAGAGAAAACACCATAAGTGTCCGGGGCCCAAAACTGTTCAACAGCCTCCCATCAAGCATTAGGGGAATTGCCAATAAACCCCTGGCTGCCTTCAAGAGAGAGCTGGACAGATACCTAAAGTCAGTGCCGGATCAGCCGGGCTGTGGCTCGTACGTCGGACTGCGTGCGGCCAGCAGTAACAGCCTAGTTGATCAGGCCCTGATCCATCGGGAGGCCTGGTCATGGACCGGGCCGCGGGGGCGTCGATCCCCGGAATAACCTCCAGGTAACCTCCAGGTAACCCTAGGCTAACAAAAAAAAAAAAGCGTTATTTCCATATATGAGTATGTAGGCTGGCATCGTACTAAACATGTGGAAGATGACTGAATCCAGATAATACGAGCCAACTCCCCTGGGAATTTTAGACACCTATTAAGGACATCGCTTTAAACTACCGGTAAGAGTGCATCTCCATCCCCAACATTACAAGGTTACCCCCAACATCACAAGGGTACCCCAACATTACAAGGGTACCCCCCAACATTACAAGGGTACCCCCCAACATTACAAGGGTACCCCCCCAACATTACAAGGGTACCCAACATAACAAGGGTACCCCCCAACATAACAAGGGTACCCCCCAACATAACAAGGGTACCCCCAACATTACAAGGGTACCCCCAACATTACAAGGGTACCCCCCAACATTACAAGGGTACACCCCCAACATTACAAGGGTACCCCCCAACATTACAAGGGTACCCCCCCAACATTACAAGGGTACCCCCCAACATTACAAGGGTACCCCCCAACATTACAAGGGTACCCCCCCAACATTACAAGGGTACCCCCAACATTACAAGGGTACCCCCAACATTACAAGGGTACCCCCAACATTACAAAGGTATCCCCCAACATTACAAAGGTATCCCCCAACATTACAAAGGTATCCCCCAACATTACAAAGGTACCCCCCAACATTACAAAGGTACCTAACATTACAAGGGTACCCCAACATTACAAGGGTACCTCCAACATTACAAAGGTACCCCCCAACATTACAAAGGTACCCCCAACATTACAAACGTACCCCCAACATTACAAACGTACCCCCAACATTACAAAGTATCCTAACATTACAAGGGTACCCCAACATTACAAGGGTACCTCCAACATTACAAAGGTACCCTCTTTCCCTCACTACATCCCCTCGATTTCCCTCCCTCTCCCCTCACACAATGCGTACACTTACATACGTAAGGACCCTCTTAGAGTATGCAGCACCTGAATGGAACGCACAACTAAAAAAACTAAAACATTCAACTGAGCTAAGGTGCACGAGCTACGAGACGCTAACTGAATTGAATCTGCCAACACTAGAGGACAGAACTACCAGAGAAAGACAACGTACAAAATACTAAACTGAATTGATAAGGTAGATAGGGATAGGCAGTTTGAGAGGTGAAAAACGGGAACTCGAGATCCGCTGAAGTTAAAAGGCACAGACTAGCCACAGAGATGTTAAGAATTATTTCTTTAGTCTCAGTGGTGTGGTCGGGAAGTGGAATGCTCTTGGGGGGGACAGTGAAGGAAGCCTCCATACACGCTTTTAACCCTTAAATTGCCGAAGGACTTGAAATATATGTACTTCCCAGTGCCGGCGATTTAAAAAAAAAATATTTTATCTTATCTTACCAAAAATTATCTCTGATTTTAGAAATTTAATAAGAATAAGTGAAGTGTGACTGTTACTTCGGTAGATATGAAGTTGTGAAGGCGACATTCGTGACTGTTTTATGACAAGTTCTTGCCACACACACCGTTGGGTTCTAACTATGGATTTTTCCAGTTTTTTTATGAATCATTTTTTATACCAATATCTATTCTACACACCTACAGCACAGACCTATTTTTTTTCTGATGTAGTTCAAACCAGGCCAATTAGAACCATCTACCTGGAGGGTATTCCGGGAATCAACGCCCCCGCGTGAATCTGTCAAGAGGCAGGGGCCAGGATCTGAGAACTGATCTCTGCAACCATAAATAGGCGATGGTTACAGAGAAGTACGTCTCTCAAGTGTATATACACTCACAGTGTACTTTAATCCCCACTTCAGAGATTAAGGTATTACTGACTGCTGGTGAACAGGTTACATGGACTTAATGACCCTCTTGTAATCGAGAAGCTTTAAATCCCATTAATGAACCATCCATCACTCAGGATACCTGTCCATACGTCCGAGTGTGTAATCTACTTGCCGGCACTTTGAAACTCTGGATATTCACTTTGTTTATTACGAGAACCACTAAACTCGTGTGGGTCATTCAACACAAACGTTCAATGACTGACACGATTCTCAAGTGTTATTTACCTATATAAAAATTTCAAGCGATGCTTTGAGAACTTTTTTCTTAGCAACAGATTCCAAATAAACTTGGTTAATAAATACTAATAGTTTTAAAGGGGGAGGCCGAGTCAGTGTATATATGGAGGATGTGAAAATTTGTTGTGTACAGGAAGATGTCTGGAGGTGGGAGTGTATCCATGTGTTTTGAGGACATATTATGAGTAGGGAAAGAGAGTATGTTGGTTAGCAGGTATGGGGGATACTAGCACAAAAGTATACGTCTATTACTATTCACAATGTAAAAAAAATAGCAGTGCGTAAGTGTCGTTTTTCGATATCTAATAAACAGAATCGGTAAGTTCACACAATCTCCTAAAATACAAACTATATACAGGGTGAATATTGCAAGCAGGACTGTTGTACCATAACCACTTGATAATAAAATTTACCTTCAGAATAACCATTAGCAACTGGCAGAGCCTTGTATTTCCCAGATCTCTAAGCGTGTACACAAGACGAGCTACCGCCTAGCAAAATACTGGTGTGGCACTTCACCTCTCAGGCTACATGGATTGATAGCAAGATAACGCAAGGGTGAACTGTGGCAAGATAACATTATATCACAACAGCTGGCCAAGCCTAGTGGTGGAAATCCTATCACAATTGACTATTATACGTATACGAGTTTCTAATTATGCTTTGGTAGCTAAGAATATTCTGGTCATCTGGATGACTAACATTTATGTTGAATGCATGATACAAGAAACTGTAGTTACATTCCCCTTACACAAATAACCCGCACATGGAAGATAGGAGCTTACGACTACGTTTCGGTCCGACATGAACGATTTACAAAGTCACAGTGTGACTGTAAATGGTCCAAGTCGGACCGAAACGTCGTCGTAAGCTTCTCTCTCCTTATGTACTGGTTATTTGTGTATAGTTCCTGTCACGATATTGTGCCTTTTTTTGTTATTCACATTCCCCTTCCTCTTATAAAATTTTCCACTCCACAGGTGCTGTAATTACCTTACAGTTTTAGCGGTTACTCAAGAATAAAATAATTTAGAAAGGACAGTGACAATTCTTGCATCTGCTCGAGTATTCTTTATCTGCCATACCTCCAACCCCCCCCCCCCCGTTACCCAAGATAACAGTGGCTTTCCCAGTTCCCCAGTTATCAAGTTGACCTTCAAGGTCTACATACGGCGGGTCATCATATGCTATTTATGCCATGAAAACAAAGGTGTTGAGTTCTTTGAAAGCAAGCTGCCCGTTTGAGCAGCATTCTTTCAAACTGTGCGTGTCCTGTGTCCTGAAGAATCTTACCTAACCTAACCTAAGGTCTACATGGGGGAAGGGGTCAACCAATCCCTTCTTCCTATCTTCCTCCTTACTCAATCCCATCCCATCCCTCCCTCAGGTACTGGTGATAATCTTTGGTATTTCCTACTTAATTCTGACCTTCAGTAGGTTCCCTTAACGCTGTAAAACTTCATCCCAAGAACTGGGACCTTCCCCTAACATCAACTCCGATACCTCCCATTCCCCAAGTGCTCAATCCTCAATTTACATATTTTATAGTAACTTTACTGAGTATGTGGGGAAACAATAAATTTAGTTTAAGCGGTAATTAAAAATATGCAGCATCTTACTCAGTTTTTCATGAGAATTTTATTAACCGACTATAGCCTATTAGAAAAAAAGTTGAAGAATTGAAACACTTATGCAACACATGGAAATCTTTATTGAAGAAACGTTTCGCCACACAGTGGCTTCATCAGTCCAATACAAAGTAGAAATGGGTAAGGAGAGTAGAAGTTTGAGGTAATCAGTCCCTCAACCTGGAATCGATGTGTTCAGTCCATCACTCTTGTAGGAAGTGCAGCATAGGGCCAGAGAGGTGGCTTATATACTGCGGTGAGATGAGTCCAAGCAGGAGGAGGCGGGATCACAGTGGGACCTGCCACTAGTGTAAGTAGGCCGTCGTCCAAAGGTTGGGCAAGCGTTGAAGTCTTTGTACCAAGATCCCATGATGTTGCAGTGTCTGACAGATGTGATGAATGGTTTTGAAAACCGACAAGTTGAAGAATTGAGACACTTATGCAACACATGGAAATCTTTATTGAAGAAACGTTTCGCCACACGGTATTCTCCCCGCAGTATATAAGCCACCTCTCTGGCCCTGTGCTGCACTTCCTACAAGAGTGATGGACTGAACACATCGATTCCAGGTTGAGGGACTGATTACCTCAAACTTCTACTCTCCTTACCCATTTCTACTTTGTATTGGACTGATGAAGCCACTGTGTGGCGAAACGTTTCTTCAATAAAGATTTCCATGTGTTGCATAAGTGTCTCAATTCTTCAACTTGTCGGTTTTCAAAACCATTCATCAGAAAAAAGTGTCGATCCTGGGGTCATGATAAAGTTCCCATGACCACAACGTATTTTTAACTAATATCCTAGAGTTTGCTTACATGTCTATCAATAACCAAGGTTTATACCATTACCATTAATGTTCTTTCTTCTCAAAAAGAAAAGCTTATTAGTATTCTGCAGACATACTGAGCCGCCAAGTGCGCGCCATGTGTTTACGTGCTAAACAGCTGATGTAAAGCACGTGTTCACATTTTTCTTCCGGCACTTCCCCTTTAACCCTATCCCATCCTCATCTATTCCCCTCCTCCCACTTTCCCAGGGCCACAACCCTCCACCACCCACTCCCTTTACCCTGACATCAAACCAGGACATATTTGACTTCTCTACACGCCCCCCTACTACCAATATCCCCACTCGAAACTCTCTGAACTCCCATCCACCACTAGTCCCGTAGAGTTCACTCCCACCCACCACTAGTCCCGTAGGGTTCACTCCCACCCACCACTAGTCCCGTAGGGTTCACTCCCACCCACCACTAGTCCCGTAGGGTTCACTCCCACCCACCACTAGTCCCGTAGGGTTCACTCCCACCCACCACTAGTCCCGTAGAGTTCACTCCCACCCACCACTAGTCCCGTAGGGTTCACTCCCACCCACCACTGGTCCCGTAGGGTTCACTCCCACCCACCACTGGTCCCGTAGGGTTCACTCCCACCCACCACTGGTCCCGTAGGGTTCACTCCCACCCATCACTAGTCCCGTAGGGTTCACTCCCACCCACCACTAGTCCCGTAGGGTTCACTCCCACCCACCACTAGTCCCGTAGGGTTCACTCCCACCCACCACTAGTCCCGTAGGGTTCACTCCCACCCACCACTAGTCCCGTAGGGTTCACTCCCACCACTAGTCCCGTAGGGTTCACTCCCACCCACCACTAGTCCCGTAGGGTTCACTCCCACCCACCACTAGTCCCGTAGGGTTCATTCCCATCCACCACTAGTCCCGTAGGGTTCACTCCCACCCACCACTAGTCCCGTAGGGTTCACTCCCACCCACCACTAGTCCCGTAGGGTTCATTCCCATCCACCACTAGTCCCGTAGGGTTCATTCCCATCCACCACTAGTCCCGTAGGGTTCACTCCCACCCACCACTAGTCCCGTAGGGTTCATTCCCATCCACCACTAGTCCCGTAGGGTTCACTCCCATCCACCTCTAGTCCCGTAGGGTTCATTCCCATCCACCACTAGTCCCGTAGGGTTCATTCCCATCCACCACTAGTCCCGTAGGGTTCATTCCCATCCACCTCTAGTCCCGTAGGGTTCACTCCCATCCACCTCTAGTCCCGTAGGGTTCACTCCCACCCACCACTAGTCCCGTAGGGTTCACTCCCACCCACCACTAGTCCCGTAGGGTTCACTCCCACCCACCACTAGTCCCGTAGGGTTCACTCCCACCCACCACTAGTCCCGTAGGGTTCATTCCCATCCACCACTAGTCCCGTAGGGTTCATTCCCATCCATCACTAGTCCCGTAGGGTTCACTCCCACCCACCACTAGTCCCGTAGGGTTCATTCCCATCCACCACTAGTCCCGTAGGGTTCACTCCCATCCACCTCTAGTCCCGTAGGGTTCATTCCCATCCACCACTAGTCCCGTAGGGTTCATTCCCATCCACCACTAGTCCCGTAGGGTTCACTCCCACCCACCACTAGTCCCGTAGGGTTCATTCCCATCCACCTCTAGTCCCGTAGGGTTCACTCCCATCCACCACTAGTCCCGTAGGGTTCATTCCCATCCACCACTAGTCCTGTAGGGTTCACTCCCACCCACCACTAGTCCCGTAGGGTTCACTCCCACCCACCACTAGTTGAGATTAAGACACATGTGCAACATCTGGGTATCTTTATTGTAGACGTTTCGCCATCCAGTGGCTTTATCAATACAAATTCTAGGACATAACTTGAAGACAGTAGAACTATGTACAGAAGATGAGGTAATTAGTCCCTCAACCTAGGAGTAGGTGCGAAGAGCACCATACTCCACGAGTATGGTGCTCTTCGCACCTACTCCTAGGTTGAGGGACTAATTACCTCATCTTCTGTACATAGTTCTACTGTCTTCAAGTTATGTCCTAGAATTTGTATTGATAAAGCCACTGGATGGCGAAACGTCTACAATAAAGATACCCAGATGTTGCACATGTGTCTTAATCTCATCTTGTCGGTATTATATACCATTCGTACACACCCACCACTAGTCCCGTAGGGTTCATTCCCATCCACCACTAGTCCCGTAGGGTTCATTCCCATCCACCACTAGTCCCGTAGGGTTCATTCCCATCCACTAGTCCCGTAGGGTTCACTCCCACCCACCTCTAGTCCCGTAGGGTTCATTCCCATCCACCACTAGTCCCGTAGGGTTCACTCCCACCCACCACTAGTCCCGTAGGGTTCACTCCCACCCACCACTAGTCCCGTAGGGTTCACTCCCACCAGTTCCACCCCCCACTGCGGCATCCGACACGGAAGCTTCCTGAGGTGTATGTTTACAAGAGTACGTCATGTTGACGTCATGGAGACTTTGCTCTCATCGTTGCAGTTAGACCCGACACGTGTATCTGTCGTTAAGGGATTTATATAGACAGACCCAACACGTGTCTGTCGTTAAGTGACTAATATAGACAAACACAACAAGTGTATCTGGCGTAGAGTAGCTGTAAGTGAAGTAGACCCAGCACGAGTGTCTGCCTTAGAGATTGTTAAGTGTTATACTCTCACCAGCTGCATGTTAAAATTAACACCGTTAACATATTATATTAACGAGGGATCGTTGAACCCATAAGGGCCGTACAGGAGGAAATCAGATTCTATCCAAGGCAGAGCAGCCCCTAGTTTCTTGGATCAAGTCTTTCACTGCATTAAAAAAGCCAACTTCATCTGCTTGGGTCAGTGCAGCAATTTCCGGCACTGCTGTCTCGGTCGCTTGCGCGCACGCACGCGCACATTTTTCCGTTTATACACATAAGAAAAATTATATTATGGATGAAGCACTAAACCCGTAATGGTCATACAGCGCTTCGAGAACGTAAAGTATTATTAAGTTTGATCCAGGACGGGGGAGGTCCTATTCCTCCCTCTCCAGTGTTACGCTGACTCCCCTCTCTCCTCCCTCTCCAGTGTTACTCTGGCTACCTCCCTCTCCAGTGTTATCCTGACTCTCCTCCCTCTCTTGGGGCATCTGTAAGCATGGAATAACAGGGGGAAAAAATGGGACATGCAACTTTGACCATCCCAAAAAATGTAGCGACCTCCTGTCTAAAGGAGTGTGTCGTTCTTCTTCCTGTACTTTCTTTCACCCAAAAATGTGCCACTCCTCGGTCCTCCAGAAGCAGTGTTACAACATCGAGTGCCCTGCATACCATCTAAAAGGGACCAGGAGGCACAGACCCCACAAGACAAACAATAGTAGCTACGACAACCCAACTCCAGGTGATTTTTTAGTGGCAGGAAACGAAAAAAGAAAATGGAAGGAAATAACAAAAATAGTCCACCACCTTGGAGCCTTGTTTGACTGGAGGCGCAGCCAATGGCCACCCATGGCCCTCCAGAATTACAACTACTGATGCCAATAACAAAATCCCCCCAACAAACACAGAATACAACCTCGTTCATATTTGCTAATATACAGGGCCTTAAGCCATCCACCAACAACAAAATACCTTTTATCAGTGGACTTCCAGTGGAGTCTAATGCAATGTTTGCAGCCTTCACAAAGACTCTCACAAAAGATCACTTTGACAGTGAAATATGGATAAGTGGTTACAACCTTTTTAGATGCGACAGAAAAAACAGGCAACAAGGGGGGGGGGGGTTGGCCTGTATGTCAAAGAGTCCCTTATCTGCACGGAGTTGCTGAACACCACAAATGAGGTTGTTGAAGTTCTATCAATAAAGATCGAGAACCAAAACCTAGTCATTGTGGTTGTATACAAGCCACCAGATGCAACCTCCCAACAGTTCAAGGAACAGCTACTGAAAATCGATTACTGTTTGGAAAACCTTCCAGCTCCATCCCCAAACATCTTACTGCTTGGTGATTTCAACCTAAGGCATACAAAATGGAAGAATGTAGCAAATAATGTTATAGCTGAAACAATCCCCAGAGGTAGCGCAGATGAAAGGTCACACACACATGAGCTACTAAGTCTCTGCGAAAAACACACCTTAAGCCAGCAGATAGTGGAGCCAACAAGACTAGAAAACACACTTGACCTTATCTTCACAAATAATGAGGACCTGATAAGAGACATAAGAATATCAAAAACAACTAATTCCGATCACAATCTAATCGAAGTCCAGACGTACATGCATAGGGGTCCTGAACAGCAGAATGCATGTACCTGTGAAGGTGTCTTCACAAAATACAATTTCAACAACAAGAACATCAACTGGGACCAGGTAAACCATGTCCTAAACGAAACATGTTGGGAAGATGTCTTAAATGACATGGATCCAAACCAGTGCCTTGAAAGGATCAACTTCCTGGTAGCCGAAGCATGTTCTAGGCATATTCCCCTAAGAAAGAAGAAGAGCAGGAGTAAACTGGAGAGAAAAAGACGCTCCCTCTACAGAAGACGACGAAGAGTCACTGAGCTCCTCAGGAGTGCTAGAATATCTGATACACGAAAGGAGGCGCTGACCAGGGAAGTGGAAACTATCGAACTTAAGCTAAATGACTCTTACAGGAACCAGGAGAGGCAGGAGGAGCTTAAAGCTATTAGTGAAATTGAAAGAAATTCAAAATATTTCTTTTCATATGCCAAAAACAAGGCAAATACCACATCTAGTATCGGCCCCTTACTCAGACAGGATGGGACTTACACAGACAACAAGGAAATGAGTGAAATATTGAAATCCCAGTACGACTCTGTGTTTAGTGAACCACTAATCGGTCTGAGGATCGACGACCCAAATGATTTCTTCATGAATGAGCCTCAAAACTCCATAAATGTATGCGAGATTTCCGACATTACCCTAACTCCGATAGATTTCGAAAAAGCCATTGACAACATGCCTATGCACTCAGCCCCGGGCCCAGACTCGTGGAACTCTGTTTTCATTAAGAACTGCAAGAAACCCCTCTCGCGTGCCCTAAGTACACTATGAAGGAGGAGCTTGGACATGGGTGAAATTCCACAGTCACTTAAAACAACGGATATAGCCCCACTCCATAAAGGTGGCAGCAAAGCATTAGCTAAGAACTATAGACCAATAGCTCTGACGTCCCACATCATAAAAATCTTTGAAAGAGTGCTAAGAAGCAGGATTGCAAATCACCTGGATTCCCAAAATCTGCACAATCCAGGGCAACATGGGTTCAGGGCAGGTCGCTCCTGCCTCTCACAACTACTGGATCACTATGACATGGCCTTGGATGCACTGGAAGAAAATCAGAATGCAGATGTAATATACACAGACTTTGCAAAAGCATTTGACAAATGCGATCATGGCGTAATAGCCCATAAAATACGTGCTAAAGGAATAACTGGGAAAGTGGGGAGATGGATCTTCAACTTCCTAACAAATCAAACACAAAGAGTAGTGGTCAACAGAGTTAAATCGGAGGCTGCCATAGTGAAGAGCTCTGTTCCACAAGGCACAGTACTCGCCCCCATCTTATTCCTTATCCTCATATCAGACATAAACAGAGATATACACCACAGCACCGTATCATCCTTTGCGGATGATACTAGGATCTGCATGAGGCTGTCATCTGCTGAGGACGCGGTTAACCTCCAAGAAGATATAAGCAAAGTTTTCCAGTGGGCAACGGTAAACAATATGATGTTCAATGAGGACAAATTCCAACTACTCCGTTATGGAAAACTGGAGGAGATAATAACTAGAACAGAGTATACTACTGACTCCGGCCATACAATAGAGCGGAAAAATAATGTAAGGGACCTGGGAGTAGTAATGTCTGAGGATCTCACTTTCAAGGATCACAACAGTGCCACGATTGCACGTGCAAAGAAAATGATAGGATGGATAATGAGAACTTTCAAAACGAGAGATGCCAAGCCCATGATGATCCTTTTCAAATCACTTGTTCTCTCTAGGCTGGAATACTGCTGTACATTAACATCTCCATTCAAAGCAGGTGAAATCGCAGATCTAGAGAGTGTACAGAGATCCTTTACTGCACGTATAAGTTCTGTCAAGCACCTTAACTACTGGGAACGCTTGGAAGCACTTGACTTGTACTCGTTGGAACGCAGGAGGGAGAGAGATATCATAATCTACACTTGGAAAATCTTGGAAGGAATGGTCCCAAATCTGCACACAGAAATCACTCCCTACGAAAGTAAAAGACTGGGCAGGCGATGCAAAATGCCGCCAATAAAAAGTAGGGGCGCCATTGGTACACTAAGAGAAAACACCGTAAGTGTCCGGGGCCCAAAACTGTTCAACAGCCTCCCATCAAGCATTAGGGGAATTGCCAATAAACCCCTGGCTGCCTTCAAGAGAGCTGGACAGATACCTCAAGTCAGTGCCGGATCAGCCGGGCTGTGGCTCGTACGGACTGCGTGCGGCCAGCAGTAACAGCCTAGTTGATCAGGCCCTGATCCATCGGGAGGCCTGGTCATGGACCGGGCCGCGGGGGCGTTGATCCCCGGAATAACCTCCAGGTAACCTCCTCCCTCTCCAGTGTTATCCTGACTCCTCCCTCTCCAGTGTTATCCTGACTCTCCTCCCTCTCCAGTGTTATCCTGACTCTCCTCCTTCTCCAGTGTTATCCTGACTCTCCTCCCTCTCCAGTGTTATCCTGACTCTCCTCCCTCTCCAGTGTTATCCTGACTCTCCTCCCTCTCCAGTGTTACGCTGACTCTCCTCCCTCTCCAGTGTTACGCTGACTCTCCTCCCTCTCCAGTGTTACTGACCTCCTCCCTCTCCAGTGTTACGCTGACACTCCTCCCTCTCCAGTGTTACGCTGACTCTCCTCCCTCTCCAGTGTTACGCTGACACTCCTCCCTCTCCAGTGTTACGCTGACTCTCCTCCCTCTCCAGTGTTACGCTGACACTCCTCCCTCTCCAGTGTTACGCTGACTCTCCTCCCTCTCCAGTGTTACGCTGACACTCCTCCCTCTCCAGTGTTACGCTGACACTCCTCCCTCTCCAGTGTTACGCTGACACTCCTCCCTCTCCAGTGTTACGCTGACACTCCTCCCTCTCCAGTGTTACGCTGACAGTGTTACGCTGACTCTCCTCCCTCTCCAGTGTTACGCTGACACTCCTCCCTCTCCAGTGTTACTGACTCAGTGTTACGCTGACTCTCTTCCCTCTCCAGTGTTACGCTGACTCTCCTCCCTCTCCAGTGTTACGCTGACACTCCTCCCTCTCCAGTGTTACCCTGACTCTCCTCCCTCTCCAGTGTTACGCTGACTCTCCTCCCTCTCCAGTGTTACGCTGACTCTCCTCCCTCTCCAGTGTTACGCTGACTCTCCTCCCTCTCCAGTGTTACGCTGACTCTCCTCCCTCTCCAGTGTTACGCTGACTCTCCTCCCTCTCCAGTGTTACGCTGACTCTCCTCCCTCTCCAGTGTTACGCTGACTCTCCTCCCTCTCCAGTGTTACGCTGACTCTCCTCCCTCTCCAGTGTTACGCTGACTCTCCTCCCTCTCCAGTGTTACGCTGACTCTCCTCCCTCTCCAGTGTTACGCTGACTCTCCTCCCTCTCTTCCATAAGATCATTTTTAAGTTAACATTTGGTTTATATATGACTGTTCATGAGCTAGAGACAGCAACATTCCTGAGGTGGGTGTCATTACCAGCTGGAAGGTCGTTGTCATGATGGTCCCGGTAACCAAAACAGTCCTCTACCTACACACACGCAAGCACACGCATTCACACAAACACACACGTGCCCATTTATATACACACACACACACACACACACACACACACACACACACACACACACACACACACACACACACACACACACACACACACACACACACACACACACACACACACAAATTTACACACAAATTTACACACACACAAATTTACACACACACAAATTTACACACACACAAATTTACACACACACAAATTTACACACACACAAATTTACACACACACAAATTTACACACACACAAATTTACACACACAAATTTACACACACACAAATTTACACACACACAAATTTACACACACACAAATTTACACACACACAAATTTACACACACACAAATTTACACACACACAAATTTACACACACACAAATTTACACACACAAATTTACACACACACACAAATTTACACACACACACAAATTTACACACACACACAAATTTACACACACACACAAATTTACACACACACACAAATTTACACACACACACAAATTTACACACACACAAATTTACACTCACACACAAATTTACACTTTCTCATTAACAATGAATAAAGTGTTAAGAAAATGTACATTTTTATTTAACCTGTTAAGAAACAAGGTACTAAGTTACATACAAGTGGAACGTAAACTAACATCGTTGTGCAGATTTTTCAAGAAATCATCTTTACGGCCTAAAATCCTAAATTTCCCTTTCAATTATTTTTTAGGCTTCTCTAAAACATAAAAGATCTACGTTGTAACTATTGTTGACGGTGATAAAAGATCTACGTCGTAACTATTGTTGACGGTGATAAAAGATCTACGTCGTAACTATTGTTGACGGTGATAAAAGATTACGTCGTAACTATTGTTGACGGTGATAAAAGATCTACGTCGTAACTATTGTTGACGGTGATAAAAGATCTACGTCGTAACTATTGTTGACGGTGATAAAAGATCTACGTCGTAACTATTGTTGACGGTGATAAAAGATCTACATCGTAACTATTGTTGACGGTGATAAAAGATCTACGTCGTAACTATTGTTGACGGTGATAAAAGATCTACGTCGTAATTATTGTTGACGGTGATAAAAGATCTACGTCGTAACTATTGTTGACGGTGATATGGCAAATTTCTACATCATTGGATATTTTTATTTCTAGTTAATTGACCTTTGAAGCAGTATTGATGCTTGCGATGGGCTCTTGATACAAGGAATTAGATCTGCTCTTTCCCCCTCCACCTTGAATCAAATCTAATTACCTCCAATTCACCAACCATTTTATAACCACTCACAGGTTTAGCGCTTTCCCATCAAATATATAAATATTGGGGAAGATTTTCTTAATGATCTTTACCCTATGACAATATGCACAGAAAATAACCAAATTTCTTATACTACATCAAATACAAAGTAACAGTAAGATATATATAAAAGGAAATCACAGTACTTGGATAATTAATATACATCAGGACCCCAATGGAAATAAGTCACTCTGACTTTTTTGGGTTATCCCAGGTTCTCAACACATATGCTGCTATGTATGATAATTCTGTGTAACTGTATTTGTGTATACCTGAATAAATTTACTTACTTACTTAGGTCATTTAACAAGCAAACTTGTGAAGGTCTTACGATTCTGACCTTTAATGCAAAGCCCCGCCCCTTTTGAAACAACCATTAGCCAATTCACTGGTACTGTCCCTTCCCGGGTCCCTTTCCCCTAACCTGCCGAATATATATGGCCCTTGTCATGACACCTAGACCTACTAGAATATAATAATATACTCACCTAGGATCATAGCTTCCAGCTTCCTTCTATCCACTCTGAATCTCTCTTCCACCAACCCATCTCCTAATACCGTCAGTGTCATCTTCTCTGCACTGTTGCATCTTGACAGTGATCCCTCAGAGTACACCTCGGAGACATCATCTTGTTCCAGATGATCGTGTGGCCCCATAATCACACTTGTGTCACGAAAATTTCGTCCTGTCCGCAAAATTTAAACCGTAGGTAATGTCAGGAAAGTCGGCCCGGGTGTGTTGCAAAACAAAACATTGTCTGTGAGTGGTGAGCCCAGCAACACTGACCAATCACAGCCTTGGTCCTCCTCATATCATTCACCTCTCACTTTCGATCACCTTCTTATTTCTTTTTCAACAGTCACGCTAAAATTTATATGTATTCCTTTAATTCAAGCGACATATGAATTAATATATAATTAGCAAAGACCTCAAAGTCACTACGAGGCTAAATATTTCTTTAGAGGCTGGGAATAATAAATGGTAATTCACAAATCGAGCGAAATCATGTAAAATTTGCGTGAGAAATAGCAGAATTTTATTTGTTTGCTGCGTACGCAGCACCTTGGCCCCGCCTCCGAATCCTTGGCGGCACATACGAAACAATGAAGCTGTTATCGACCACAGTGTGGCCAGACCACTCAGTAACACTGCTATGCTTAACACAGCCGATGGCCACCCGGACCTGCCTACACCAAACCCTAACACCCCCACACCCCCACAACCACACACACTCAATTAAAAAAATTTATTGGTGATCCGTATATTGTTTTGTGTCTTCTCGCTTTCGAAGTCAGTGTGGCTGGCTCAAGCAAGCATTCGGAAGAGGTTGTTGGGTAGTTGTGAGAGTCCCTTGTTGTGTGTGCACTCACTTATATGTGGTTCCAAGGGTCGAGTCACAGCTCCTGGCTCCATCTTTTTGCTGGTCTCTTCTAGGTCGGCTCTCCCTGCTCCAAATACCTTGTCATACCTCTTCCTAAACCTATGTGTGGATCCTGCCTCCACTACATCGCTCTCCAGATTGTTTCACTTCCTGACAACTCTAAAGCTGAAGAAATACTTCCTAGGATCCCTATGACTCGTGTGTGTGTGTGTGTGTGTGTGTGTGTGTGTGTGTGTGTGTGTGTGTGTGTGTGTGTGTGTGTAATCATTACTTATACAGTTACCTTCCTGCAGACACGAGAGTGTAGGCACAGCTACATGCTTATACACAAATATATATACACAGGTCTCGTAAAGGAAGGTTCCTTGACGCTGGTGAGGGGCTCTTGATCTAGGGAATTGGATCTGTGCTTCACTTCCTTAAATTAAGACTGAATACCTTCCATCTCCTCCCCCCACAGGCGCTGTATAATCCAACGGGTTTAGCGCTTCTTTATTATAATAATATACACAGGTATGGTGACTAAGACACAAGTGCAATATTTATTGTTGAAACGTTTCGCGTATATAGTAGGCTTCTTCAGTCACATACAGAGGCAACAGGTATAGTAGTGAAGTTGAGATACGAGGTGGTCAGTCCCTCAGCCTGGAGAAGAGTTCAGCAGTCCCTCAGCCTGGAGAAGAGTTCAGGTCCATGGTGCTGAGGTGGTCAGTCCCTCAGCCTGGAGAAGAGTTCAGGTCCATGGTGCTGAGGTGGTCAGTCCCTCAGCCTGGAGAAGAGTTCAGCTCCATGGTGCTGAGGTGGTCAGTCCCTCAGACTGGAGAAGAGTTCAGCTCCATGGTGCTGAGGTGGTCAGTCCCTCAGCCTGGAGAAGAGTTCAGCTCCATGGTGCTGAGGTGGTCAGTCCCTCAGCCTGGAGAAGAGTTCAGCTCCATGGTGCTGAGGTGGTCAGTCCCTCAGCCTGGAGAAGAGTTCAGGTCCATGGTGCTGAGGTGGTCAGTCCCTCAGCCTGGAGAAGAGTTCAAGTCCATGGTGCTGAGGTGGTCAGTCCCTCAGCCTGGAGAAGAGTTCAGGTCCATGGTGCTGAGGTGGTCAGTCCCTCAGCCTGGAGAAGAGTTCAGGTCCATGGTGCTGAGGTGGTCAGTCCCTCAGCCTGGAGAAGAGTTCAGGTCCATGGTGCTGAGGTGGTCAGTCCCTCAGCCTGGAGAAGAGTTCAGGTCCATGGTGCTGAGGTGGTCAGTCCCTCAGCCTGGAGAAGAGTTCAGCTCCATGGTGCTGAGGTGGTCAGTCCCTCAGCCTGGAGAAGAGTTCAGCTCCATGGTGCTGAGGTGGTCAGTCCCTCAGCCTGGAGAAGAGTTCAGGTCCATGGTGCTGAGGTGGTCAGTCCCTCAGCCTGGAGAAGAGTTCAGGTCCATGGTGCTGAGGTGGTCAGTCCCTCAGCCTGGAGAAGAGTTCAGGTCCATGGTGCTGAGGTGGTCAGTCCCTCAGCCTGGAGAAGAGTTCAGGTCCATGGTGCTGAGGTGGTCAGTCCCTCAGCCTGGAGAAGAGTTCAGCTCCATGGTGCTGAGGTGGTCAGTCCCTCAGACTGGAGAAGAGTTCAGCTCCATGGTGCTGAGGTGGTCAGTCCCTCAGACTGGAGAAGAGTTCAGCTCCATGGTGCTGAGGTGGTCAGTCCCTCAGCCTGGAGAAGAGTTCAGGTCCATGGTGCTGAGGTGGTCAGTCCCTCAGCCTGGAGAAGAGTTCAGGTCCATGGTGCTGAGGTTGGTTACCTGGAGGTGGTCGGTCCCTCAGCCTGGAGAAGAGTTCAGGTCCATGGTGCTGAGGTGGTCAGTCCCTCAGCCTGGAGAAGAGTTCATGTCCATGGTGCTGAGGTGGTCAGTCCCTCAGCCTGGAGAAGAGTTCAGCTCCATGGTGCTGAGGTGGTCAGTCCCTCAGCCTGGAGAAGAGTTCAGGTCCATGGTGCTGAGGTGGTCAGTCCCTCAGCCTGGAGAAGAGTTCAGGTCCATGGTGCTGAGGTGGTCAGTCCCTCAGCCTGGAGAAGAGTTCAGGTCCATGGTGCTGAGGTGATCAGTCCCTCAGCCTGGAGAAGAGTTCAGGTCCATGGTGCTGAGGTGGTCAGTCCCTCAGCCTGGAGAAGAGCTCAGCTCCATGGTGCTGAGGTGGTCAGTCCCTCAGCCTGGAGAAGAGTTCAGCTCCATGGTGCTGAGGTGGTCAGTCCCTCAGCCTGGAGAAGAGTTCAGGTCCATGGAGAAGAGTGCCATGGTGCTGAGGTGGTCAGTCCCTCAGCCTGGAGAAGAGTTCAGGTCCATGGTGCTGAGGTGGTCAGTCCCTCAGCCTGGAGAAGAGTTCAGGTCCATGGTGCTGAGGTGGTCAGTCCCTCAGCCTGGAGAAGAGTTCATGTCCATGGTGCTGAGGTGGTCAGTCCCTCAGCCTGGAGAAGAGTTCAGGTCCATGGTGCTGAGGTGGTCAGTCCCTCAGCCTGGAGAAGAGTTCAGGTCCATGGTGCTGAGGTGGTCAGTCCCTCAGCCTGGAGAAGAGTTCAGGTCCATGGTGCTGAGGTGGTCAGTCCCTCAGCCTGGAGAAGAGTTCATGTCCATGGTGCTGAGGTGGTCAGTCCCTCAGCCTGGAGAAGAGTTCAGGTCCATGGTGCTGAGGTGGTCAGTCCCTCAGCCTGGAGAAGAGTTCATGTCCATGGTGCTGAGGTGGTCAGTCCCTCAGCCTGGAGAAGAGTTCATGTCCATGGTGCTGAGGTGGTCAGTCCCTCAGCCTGGAGAAGAGTTCATGTCCATGGTGCTGAGGTGGTCAGTCCCTCAGCCTGGAGAAGAGTTCAGCTCCATGGTGCTGAGGTGGTCAGTACCTCAGCCTGGAGAAGAGTTCAGGTCCATGGTGCTGAGGTGGTCAGTCCCTCAGCCTGGAGAAGAGTTCAGCTCCATGGTGCTGAGGTGGTCAGTCCCTCAGCCTGGAGAAGAGTTCAGGTCCATGGTGCTGAGGTGGTCAGTACCTCAGCCTGGAGAAGAGTTCAGGTCCATGGTGCTGAGGTGCTCAGTCCCTCAGCCTGGAGAAGAGTTCAGCTCCATGGTGCTGAGGTGGTCAGTACCTCAGCCTGGAGAAGAGTTCAGCTCCATGGTGCTGAGGTGGTCAGTCCCTCAGCCTGGAGAAGAGTTCAGCTCCATGGTGCTGAGGTGGTCAGTACCTCAGCCTGGAGAAGAGTTCAGCTCCATGGTGCTGAGGTGGTCAGTCCCTCAGCCGGGAGAAGAGTTCAGCGCCCTGGAGCTGAGGTGGTCAGTCCCTCAGCTGAGGTGGTCAGTCCCTCAGCCTGGAGAAGAGTTCAGGTCCATGGTGCTGAGGTGGTCAGTCCCTCAGCCTGGAGAAGAGTTCAGCTCCATGGTGCTGAGGTGGTCAGTCCCTCAGCCTGGAGAAGAGTTCAGGTCCATGGTGCTGAGGTGGTCAGTCCCTCAGCCTGGAGAAGAGTTCAGCTCCATGGTGCTGAGGTGGTCAGTCCCTCAGCCTGGAGAAGAGTTCAGCTCCATGGTGCTGAGGTGGTCAGTCCCTCAGCCTGGAGAAGAGTTCAGGTCCATGGTGCTGAGGTGGTCAGTCCCTCAGCCTGGAGAAGAGTTCAGCTCCATGGTGCTGAGGTGGTCAGTCCCTCAGCCTGGAGAAGAGTTCATGTCCATGGTGCTGAGGTGGTCAGTCCCTCAGCCTGGAGAAGAGTTCATGTCCATGGTGCTGAGGTGGTCAGTCCCTCAGCCTGGAGAAGAGTTCAGGTCCATGGTGCTGAGGTGGTCAGTCCCTCAGCCTGGAGAAGAGTTCAGGTCCATGGTGCTGAGGTGGTCAGTCCCTCAGCCTGGAGAAGAGTTCAGGTCCATGGTGCTGAGGTGGTCAGTCCCTCAGCCTGGAGAAGAGTTCAGCTCCATGGTGCTGAGGTGGTCAGTCCCTCAGCCTGGAGAAGAGTTCATGTCCATGGTGCTGAGGTGGTCAGTCCCTCAGCCTGGAGAAGAGTTCAGCTCCATGGTGCTGAGGTGGTCAGTCCCTCAGCCTGGAGAAGAGTTCAGGTCCATGGTGCTGAGGTGGTCAATACCTCAGCCTGGAGAAGAGTTCATGTCCATGGTGCTGAGGTGGTCAGTCCCTCAGCCTGGAGAAGAGTTCATGTCCATGGTGCTGAGGTGGTCAGTCCCTCAGCCTGGAGAAGAGTTCATGTCCATGGTGCTGAGGTGGTCAGTCCCTCAGCCTGGAGAAGAGTTCAGCTCCATGGTGCTGAGGTGGTCAGTCCCTCAGCCTGGAGAAGAGTTCAGGTCCATGGTGCTGAGGTGGTCAGTCCCTCAGCCTGGAGAAGAGTTCATGTCCATGGTGCTGAGGTGGTCAGTCCCTCAGCCTGGAGAAGAGTTCAGCTCCATGGTGCTGAGGTGGTCAGTCCCTCAGCCTGGAGAAGAGTTCAGGTCCATGGTGCTGAGGTGGTCAGTCCCTCAGCCTGGAGAAGAGTTCAGGTCCATGGTGCTGAGGTGGTCAGTCCCTCAGCCTGGAGAAGAGTTCAGGTCCATGGTGCTGAGGTGGTCAGTCCCTCAGCCTGGAGAAGAGTTCAGGTCCATGGTGCTGAGGTGGTCAGTCCCTCAGCCTGGAGAAGAGTTCAGGTCCATGGTGCTGAGGTGGTCAGTCTCTCAGCCTGGAGAAGAGTTCAGCTCCATGGTGCTGAGGTGGTCAGTCCCTCAGACTGGAGAAGAGTTCAGCTCCATGGTGCTGAGGTGGTCAGTCCCTAAGACTGGAGAAGATTTCAGCTCCATGGTGCTGAGGTGGTCAGTCCCTCAGACTGGAGAAGAGTTCAGCTCCATGGTGCTGAGGTGGTCATTCCCTCAGCCTGGAGAAGAGTTCAGGTCCATGGTGCTGAGGTGGTCAGTCCCTCAGACTGGAGAAGAGTTCAGCTCCATGGTGCTGAGATGGTCAGTCCCTCAGCCTGGAGAAGAGTTCAGGTCCATGGTGCTGAGGTGGTCAGTCCCTCAGCCTGGAGAAGAGTTCAGGTCCATGGTGCTGAGGTGGTCAGTCCCTCAGCCTGGAGAAGAGTTCAGGTCCATGGTGCTGAGGTGGTCAGTCCCTCAGCCTGGAGAAGAGTTCAGGTCCATGGTGCTGAGGTGATCAGTCCCTCAGGCTGGAGAAGAGTTCAGGTCCATGGTGCTGAGGTGGTCAGTCCCTCAGCCTGGAGAAGAGCTCAGCTCCATGGTGCTGAGGTGGTCAGTCCCT
>NC_091352.1:3094642-3104642 GCF_038502225.1 Cherax quadricarinatus | reverse complement strand
TCAATGAGGACAAATTCCAACTACTCCGTTATGGAAAACTGGAGGAGATAATAACTAGAACAGAGTATACTACTGACTCCGGCCATACAATAGAGCGGAAAAATAATGTAAGGGACCTGGGAGTAGTAATGTCTGAGGATCTCACTTTCAAGGATCACAACAGTGCCACGATCGCACGTGCAAAGAAAATGATAGGATGGATAATGAGAACTTTCAAAACGAGAGATGCCAAGCCCATGATGATCCTTTTCAAATCACTTGTTCTCTCTAGGCTAGAATACTGCTGTACATTAACATGTCCACTCAAAGCAGGTGAAATCGCAGATCTAGAGAGTGTACAGAGATCCTTTACTGCACGTATAAGTTCTGTCAAGCACCTTAACTACTGGGAACGCTTGGAAGCACTTGACTTGTACTCGTTGGAATGCAGGAGGGAGAGATATATCATAATCTACACTTGGAAAATCTTGGAAGGAATGGTCCCAAATCTGCACACAGAAATCACTCCCTACGAAAGTAAAAGACTGGGCAGGCGATGCAAAATGCCCCCAATAAAAAGTAGGGGCGCCATTGGTACACTAAGGGAAAACACCATAAGTGTCCGGGGCCCAAAACTGTTTAACAGCCTCCCATCAAGCATTAGGGGAATTGCCAATAAACCCCTGGCTGCCTTCAAGAGAGAGCTGGACAGATACCTAAAGTCAGTGCCGGATCAGCCGGGCTGTGGCTCGTACGTTGGACTGCGTGCGGCCAGCAGTAACAGCCTAGTTGATCAGGCCCTGATCCATCGGGAGGCCTGGTCATGGACCGGGCCGCGGGGGCGTTGATCCCCGGAATAACCTCCAGGTAACCTCCAGGTAGGTCACTCTCCCTGAAGCATGAGGTTCATCATACCTCTGCTTAAAGCTATGTATGGATCCTACCTCCACTACATTGCTTCCCAAACTATTCCACTTCCTGACTACTTTGTGACTGAAGAAATACTTCCTAACATCCCTGTGATTCATCTGTGTCTTCAACTTCCAACTGTGTCCCCTTGTTGCTGTGTCCCATCTCTGGAACATCCTGTCTTTGTCCACCTTGTCAATTCCTCTCAGTATTTTGTATGTCGTTATCATGTCCCCCCTATCTCTCCTGTCCTCAAGTGTCGTCAGGTTGATTTCCCATAACCTCTCCTCGTAGGACATACCTCTTAGCTCTGGGACTAGTCTTGTTGCAAACCTTTGCACTTTCTCTAGTTTCTTAACGTGCTTGGCTAGGTGTGGGTTCCAAACTGGTGCCGCATACTCCAATATGGGCCTAACGTACACGGTGTACAGGGTCCTGAACGATTCCTTATTAAGATGTCGGAATGCTGTTCTGAGGTTTGCTAGGCGCCCATATGCTGCGTGTGTGTGTGTGTGTGTGTGTGTGTGCGTGTGTGTGTGTGTGTGTGTGTGTGTGTGTGTGTGTGTGTGTGTGTGTGTGTGTGTGTGTGTGTGTGTGTGTGTGTGTGTGTGTGTGTGTGTGTAGTGTCCTTCATAAATACTCCAGTGGAAGTCTTGCAAAACAGCTAAAAATTGATTATGTACGAACACAAGTCGGTTATTAGAACAATCAGTCTAATTTTAGACAACACCTTCCTTCTCCTCACTCTTAAAGATCCGAGCTTGACTCAAGAACTAGTAACAACCCAATTACAAAGAAACCAGGGAACACATGGGGTTAGAACCCATGGCAAGTGAGTCGTAAAACTCCAAGACAGTGCGTTAACCACTGGACCAGCTGGCTACAATAAGATACATATAACTAGATATATTTATACACCATAGGGAGGCTAGCATAGACCCATGATAACCTCCCTATGCTGCATAAATCTACTACCTATTTGGATAAATCTTATTGTAACCAGCTGGAGTTTCATAACTCACTTGCTATGAGTTCTAAGCCCACTAGTAATTTTTCAAGGGATGAATCGGTAAGCCAGCGGAAGGCCTCGGTCAGATGACCAGAAGCTCCAGTGATGGTTCATCATATAACTAAAATCCGCGTCAGGAAACACCTGTCCTGTTTTCTGACAAACCTGACCTAACCTAACCTACGTTACTACCTGTAAGAGACACGGCTCACAGATAATTATGAAACATAATTCAGCATACACAGTTTCTGTATTTAAGTACGGTATAACTCCACTATGACTGGTTATGAACGACTGTCAGTGAATAAACTGAAGAATGGACGGAGCGGAGACTGGAACCGTGGTCCAGTACTAGTAAGACCAGAAATATGTACACCAAGAACCATAATACAAGATAAAACAGTACCAGAGGTGCACTATTAATGCTCCAAGTTGGACCGGAACATCGTCATAAGTCTCTCCTATGTGCGGCTTATTTGTGTATTGTACCAGTCACGGTGTTATACAGCCTTTTATTATTTAACGACCACGGTTGAGTCTCCGTCCATTCTTCTGTTTATTCACTGACAGTCCTTCATAACCACTTATAGTGGACTTATACTCTATTTAAATACAATATATATATATATATATATATATATATATATATATATATATATATATATATATATATATATATATATATATATATATATATATATATATATATATATATACATAATACTTATACATATTGGGGAGGATGTTGGAGGTGTGTGTATGGTGGTTAACGCTCTCGCTTCACACGGTGAGGTCCTGGGTTCGATTCCCAGCCAGAGTAGAAACATTGGACGTGTTTCTTTCAACCTGTTGTCTATGTTCCCCATCAGTAAAATGGGTACCTGGGTGTTAGTCGACTGGTGTGGGTCGCATCCTGGGACACTGACCTAAGGAGGCCTGGTCACAGACCGGGCCGCGGGGGCGTTGACCCCCGGAACTAACTCCAGGTAATAAAGGACCCCAATGGAAATAAGTCACTTTGTCTGACTTTTTTGGGTTATCCCAGGCTCTGTACACATATGCTGCTATGTATAATAATCTATGTAACTGTATTTGTGTATACCTGAGTAAACTTACTTACTTACTTACTAACACATTAATATATAACAAGTTTATGTGAAGACAGCAAAGTTGACCTTGAAGTATATAGTGTGGAAAATTTTTTGATTTTCCGAAGCTATAGCGCCTAATAGGTGTTTAATGTGTCGATATGAGGCAAAAATGTATTTGACAATAGGATAGAACCGCGCATGCGCGGATGTGCCGGGGTATAGGTCGAACTGGGGCACGGGGAGGTGGGAGTGTTTTGAATGTAGTGAGGAGGCTGGGTAAGCATGGAACCAGGAAATTGGCGTTCACGGCGGCCTAAGGATTAATATAGGCCTCATTTCATAATAGGAAGTGTCGTAACTGTTCCTGGTGGAGAGTGAGGGAACGTGATTTACGGTACCACCGTAAAAAGGTGTTAAAATTAGTGAATAATGGTTGGACCGGGTGTGACTGGTGCGCGGCCATGGTGTGTGTCCAGGGGAAATACCCGTGTGTTAATCCTCACTCATCGGCCTCAGATCTTAATGGAGTGACCTCTAATGTGTATAATAATTATGAGACGTTAAATCGTCTTGTGAATGGTAATGTAATCAGTGATAATAACATTGAGTTAAGAGAATGCGGGATGTGAAATAGATCGCCCTGCTCCAAGTGAACGCGTGATTCTCGTACCGAGGATAGTGAAGCTTTATGGAATCACGACTTCTAAACCGGGACAAACCGACGGATACCTCGTCCTGCTGGAATAAGAATCGTGTCGGTGTAGCAGGACATCGAAATGAGATGGTGAATGGAGGGAATAAGGAATATCAATCACCCACAGTTAAGTAACCCTTCTAGTTATAGCAGACTGATACTGGCCAGTTAGGTATGTTGTAATTGGATAGGTTATGGGTGATCCAGCTACATCAAGTGACCACCAGAGAATATCTGGTAAGTGGTGAGATTATGTACAAGTGTTTTCCTTGATGGATATATCCATGTGTAACCTACCCCACCCCCCTTCATTCAGTTAAACTAATATAATCTATATAGTCCACAATTAATTAGTAGCACCGTACTTGTGGGTGCTATCCAATCCATACTGGTCTCGGATAGATATAAAAGGAAAACAACTCTTTAATATCATGACAGCTAGAAACTTGTCATTTCAAGGCCCATTCTTCAAATCGTACATTGGACCTCATCCAGGAACACCAGATATAGTACTGACAAACAGAGACTGTGACATCTTTCACTGTCGTATATCTCCTGGTGGAAATGTAGGATCTGACCATATCCCTGTTATAATACAACTACAAACTTCTCCATTTAGAATACCTGTAACTCCTAAACCCAATCTTAACACCCTAGGATTTGACCCCTTCAGGGCATATCTGGGTGAAGATGAAATTGTGTCTTTGGAAAATCTACCTTCCAGTGCAATTGATGATGCAATCAGGTCCCTGCACAATCGAATAATTGAAGCTACCAATGCAAATTGCCAATTAGCTTCCACGAAGATATACCAACAATATAAACCTACTAGGGAAATTAGAGACACTTTAAGAAATTATCAAGCAGAATGTCGAAGGCATCTTCAAACGCGACAACCACCAGCAGCTACACTGCACCGATTAAGGCACGAATTAATTAACATGATTAGTCAACACAAACGAGACATATGGAAATTTCTAGTTCTTCAAGCTAATCAATATAAACGTGAACCAGCAAAATTTTGGAGTAAGATCCGACAACTTTTAGGGGCAAAGCACAAGGCTCCTAACTACCTAGTTCATACCTTCACTGATGAGGATGATGAAGATGTTGAAATTAAACTTGACGATCCACAGGACCAGGCTAATTTGATGGGTGATGTATGGGAGAAAATTCTCTCTCACAATAATAGTCGTCAATTTAATAATAATCATTATCAGTTAGTAAATGAATGGAGAGATGAAAACTTGGATGATCTACAACCACTACCTACCATCGATACTTCAACTCTTGAAGATACCCACTCGCTTACTAGACCTATTACATTATTAGAGATAAGTCAGGTTATTGGAAGAATGAGAAATAGAGCCCCTGGCCTCTCTGGAATAACAATGAAACAAATAAAGTACCTACCTAGAAATTGCAAACAGTCCTTGGTAAATATCTTTAATGCCATCTTGGCCTCAGGACATTTTCCAGTTGTTTTTAAGACTGCTAGAATGATCTTTCTTGCTAAGCCCAATAAAGACATCCACCAACCTGGGAACTATAGACCTATATCTTTACTTGAAGTCACTGGAAAAGTTCTTGAGAAAGTCATTTCCAACAGATTGAATTACTATATGGAGTTTAATCACTTGTTTACTGAAAAACAATTTGGCTTTAGAACACATAGAGGTACCAATCATGCAATAAATGTTATTTTTGACACTGTAGCAAGTCTAAAACAGCAGGGCAATCTTGCCTTAATTGCCACCAGAGATGTTCATAAAGCTTTTGATAGCTTATGGCATGATGGCCTTATATACAAACTCATTGACCTACCAGACCATAACTGGACTTTTCTCAGAGTAATTTATAATTTCTTAACTCAAAGAAAAATCATTCCCACCTTTCATGGCAAGTCGACAGAACCTTTTATACCGACGGCTGGTGTCCCACAAGGTTCTTGTCTCAGTCCACTTCTGTTTAACATTTATGTGAATGACCTTCCTCAACCAGAGTTTAATGACACAATTGTGACACAGTTTGCAGATGATGTTATTCATGTCGTCTCATCAACTCCAGTAACAGGAAAATACAAGTATGAGAGAGTCATAGAAAAAATGAATATTGAACTTCGTCGAACATCTAATTGGGAGAAGAAATGGAGAATTACGACTAATCCTGACAAGGTCCTTGTTAGCACGATAGGATGTTTTGCATCAACCATTGAAGATAAAGGGGGTATCTCCATCAGAGGTACACCTGTAGCCATTAGAAACCCTAACAAGATCTTGGGATATGAAATAGACAGGCTGCTCCACTCAACATCTCATGTAACTAAAAAGATCAACACAGCCAAAGCCGGTCTTAGCAGACTCTTTCGATTCAATCAAGCCCCTCAACATGTCAAAAAACATCTGTATAAAATGATAATAAGACCTATACTTGAATACCCTTGTGTCCCAATATCATTAACAACAAAGACCAACATGCTACGGTTACAAAGGGTCCAGAATAGAGCTCTTCGATTTATTACCAATACCAGGAGGAGAGACAGAGTTAAAATGGCAGATTTACATACACAACAAGATATCACTGCCATAAATGTACGCCTTGACACCCTAAAAAAGAAACAACTTTATACAATGCAAGAACTATACATGCCAGATAGAGAACATCCTATACAAGTGATAAATACCACCGATTACACCATTAATACTCCACCTCACAGGACTCAAAGAATGACTCTCCCACAGAGGGTTCGTCGTTTTATTCATAAAGATGATTACCCTCGACCCATGATTTTGAGCAACTTACCTGATGAAGAAGATTGGATACCACCAGAACCCTTCTATGTATACTGAAAAAACCATCGCCCCCAATTAGGGAGACATCTTAAATAACTTTCTAATGTAAAACTATGCTATTGACTATTGTTGGACACCACCATTAAGAAGCTATTGTCACGAGCTCATAAACTGGCCAGAAAATATTGCCTTTCCTGTCGTATGAATATCCGTTGTGCAATCGCGAAAAAAAAAAAAAAAAAAAAAAAAAAAAAAAAAAAAAAAAAAAAAGCAATTGCAACTTGTATAATAATTACAACCAATTCAGAGTCATGTACTTATATACATATTATATTTATGTGACTCTGATGGGTTAGTATTATACCTCTTAAAAATAATCTTCTCAGTTCAAATACACTTTTTAAATTACACCAAAGTGGTTGGGCCACTTACCTTTTATATCCTACCTCTCCCCCCCCTCCAACCCTCTTCCAATATTTCCATCCTTACCCATCCTTCTTCCTTCCCCATCTTACCAAAGCTCTGGTCATTAGAAGCGAAGAAGCGAAGATATGGATAAGATTGTGAGGTCGAAGGAACCACTTGCCGTGACCAGGGGTGGTTAAGTTTTCTCACATGTCTACACGGGGTGACTACGGTAAACCATATGGTTGTCTCCCAATGAGTTTACTTGTAAGCATGTAATGTTGAGGTACATAAAGGTAATCACCCTATAAAATTTTCCATATATAGTGACAACTTAATGGTGGCAGAAAATGGTGTTGTTACCACTGGAAACTATTGTATACTGCAAGAAGACACGATGGTGAAGAAGATAATGATAATAATAATAATCTGTATTTCTACAAGTACAAGGTATACTGACCATATCTGTATACCTATACGTACTACTGTATAGAAAGCTGCTTGTTACACACAGCATTTTCCACAAATTAGGACAGTTTTGTTCCCAGGATGCGACCCACACCAGTCCACTAACACCCAGGTACCTGTTTTACTGCTAGGTGAGCATGGACAGCAGGTGTTTTCAGGAAACACGTCCTAATGTTTCCACCCGTACCGGGGTCGTACCACATACCTTAGTGTGTGAGGTGAGTGCGCTACCAATCCAGCTACTGGACTCCTAACATGATTAAAACAGTAAAGGGAATATTTAATTCACGTTATTTACCCTAAGGGTCAGTAACCCAGATTAACTCATGGAAACCACTCGCTGGGGCTTAATTCCATTCTTACTTTTGGCCCTCTTTCCCAGGATGTCGCCCACACCAGTCGACTAACACCCAGGTACCTACTTACTGCCTGGAGTTTACCTGGAGAGAGTTCCGGGGGTCAACGCCCCCGCGGCCCGGTCTGTGACCAGGCCTCCTGGTGGATCAGAGCCTGATCAACCAGGCTGTTGTTGCTGGCTGCACGCAAACCAACGTACGAGCCACAGCCCGGCTGATCAGGAACTGACTTTAGGTGCTTGTCCAGTGCCAGCTTGAAGACTGCCAGGGGTCTGTTGGTAATCCCCCTTATGTGTGCTGGGAGGCAGTTGAACAGTCTCGGGCCCCTGACACTTATTGTATGGTCTCTTAACGTGCTAGTGACACCCCTGCTTTTCATTGGGGGGATGGTGCATCGTCTGCCAAGTCTTTTGCTTTCGTAGTGAGTGATTTTCGTGTGCAAGTTCGGTACTAGTCCCTCTAGGATTTTCCAGGTGTATATAATCATGTATCTCTCCCTCCTGCGTTCCAGGGAATACAGGTTTAGGAACCTCAAGTGCTCCCAGTAATTGAGGTGTTTTATCTCCGTTATGCGCGCCGTGAAAGTTCTCTGTACATTTTCTAGGTCAGCAATTTCACCTGCCTTGAAAGGTGCTGTTAGTGTGCAGCAATATTCCAGCCTAGATAGAACAAGTGACCTGAAGAGTGTCATCATGGGCTTGGCCTCCCTAGTTTTGAAGGTTCTCATTATCCATCCTGTCATTTTTCTAGCAGATGCGATTGATACAATGTTATGGTCCTTGAAGGTGAGATCCTCCGACATAATCACTCCCAGGTCTTTGACGTTGGTGTTTCGCTCTATTTTGTGGCCAGAATTTGTTTTGTACTCTGATGAAGATTTAATTTCCTCATGTTTACCATATCTGAGTAATTGAAATTTCTCATCGTTGAACTTCATATTGTTTTCTGCAGCCCACTGAAAGATTTGGTTGATGTCCGCCTGGAGCCTTGCAGTGTCTGCAATGGAAGACACTGTCATGCAGATTCGGGTGTCATCTGCAAAGGAAGACACGGTGCTGTGGCTGACATCCTTGTCTATGTCGGATATGAGGATGAGGAACAAGATGGGAGCGAGTACTGTGCCTTGTGGAACAGAGCTTTTCACCGTAGCTGCCTCGGACTTTACTCTGTTGACGACTACTCTCTGTGTTCTGTTAGTGAGGAAATTATAGATCCATCGACCGACTTTTCCTGTTATTCCTTTAGCACGCATTTTGTGCGCTATTACGCCATGGTCACACTTGTCGAAGGCTTTTGCAAAGTCTGTATATATTACATCTGCATTCTTTTTGTCTTCTAGTGCATTTAGGACCTTGTCGTAGTGATCCAATAGTTGAGACAGACAGGAGCGACCTGTTCTAAACCCATGTTGCCCTGGGTTGTGTAACAGCATGTGTAAGGTGACTAACAGCCAAGTACCTACTTACTGCTAGGTGAACAGGGACAGCAGATGTAAGGTAACTAACACCCAGGTACCTACTTACTGCTAGGTGAACAGTAGCAGCAGGTATAAGATAACCGCCCAGGGAGGTACTACCATCCTGCCAAGTGAGTGTAAAGCGAAAGCCTGTAATTGTTGGCAGGATTGCTGGTGTCTTTATTCTGTCTCATAAACATGCAAGATTTCAGGTACGTCTTGCTACTTCTACTTACACTTAGGTCACACTACACATACATGTATAAGCATATATATACACACCCCTCCAAGTTTTCTTATATTTTCTTATTAATTCTTGTTCTTGTTTATTTCCTATTATCTCCATGGGGAAGTGGAACAGAATTCTTCCTCCGTAAGTCATGCGTGTCGTAACAGGCGACTAAAATGCCGGGAGCAAGGGGCTAGTAACCCCTTCTCCTGTATGTATTGCTAAAGTTAAAAAGAGAAACTTTGGCTTTTCTTTAGGGGTCTCTAACACAATAAGTGTCAGGTGCCCAAGACTGTTCAGTTGCCTCCCAGCATACATACGGGGGATTACCAATAGACCCCTGGCTGTCTTCAAGAAGGCACTGGACAGGCACCTAAAGTCAGTGGCTCACGAAATCGTAATGACACGATTGTAAACAAACCATACCACGGGCGGGATTGAACCCGCGGTCAGAGAGTCTCGAAACTCCAGACCGTCGCATTAGCCACTGGACCAGTGGCTAACGCGACGGTCTGGAGTTTTGAGACTGACCGCGGGTTCAATCCCGCCCGTGGTATGGTTCACCTAGTCAGTACCTGACCAATCGGGCTGTAGTTCGTACGTCAGTTTGCT